>NC_045437.1:67560180-67706694 GCF_002776525.5 Piliocolobus tephrosceles
CCTTCCTTCCTTCCTTCCTTCCTTCCTTCCTTCCTTCCTTCCTTCCTCTCTCTCTCTCTTTCTCTCTTTCTCTCTTTCTTTCTTTCGAGACAGGGTCTCACTGTCTCCCAGCCTGGAGTACAGTGGTGTGATCTGGGCTCACTGAAACTCCACCTCCCAGGTTCAAGTGATCCTCCCACCTTAGCCTCCCAAGTAGCTAGGACCACAGGTGCACACCACACCTTGCTAATTTTTGTATTTTTTGGTGAGACAGAGTTTCTCCATGTTGTCCAGACTGGTCTTGAGCTCCTGGGCTCAAGTGATCTGCCTACCTTGGCCTCCCAAAGTGCTAGGATTATAGGTGTGAGCCACCACACCCGACCCTTTATGTTTCTATGGATTTCTCAACTCTAGATCATTCAAATAAATAAGATCATATAACATAGGGCCTTTGTGTCTGGCTTCTTTCATTCAGCATAACATTTTTAAGGTTCATGCATGTTACAGCATGTATCAGTACCTCATTTCTATTTATGGCTGAATAATATTTCACTGTGTGGATATTGCACATTTTGTTTATCCGTTCATCACTTCATGGACATGGGGGTTATTTCTACTTTGAGGATATTTTAAATAATGCTAATAAAAACATTTATGTGCAAGTTTTTGTGTGGGCAAATGTTTTCAATTCTCTTGCGCATATGCTTAGGAGTGAAATGCTGGGTCCTGTGTTACTCTATATTAAACTTCTCGAGGAACTGAAAAGCTGTTTTCCAAAGTGGCTACACCATTTGGTATTTCAGAAGCAATTTCCTCATATCCACACCAATGCTTTTCATTGTCTGCCTTTTTTGATTTTAGCCATCCTAGTAGGTGTGATGTGGTACTTCATTGTGGTTTTTATTTGTATTTACCAAATTACTAAGATGATAAGCGTCTTTATATGTGTTTGCTGGTCATTTGTGTATATTCTTTTAGATATAACAAGCCTTATTAGATAGAGATTTTGTAAACAGTTTTCTCTATTCTTTGGATTGTCTTTTTATATTCCTGATAGAATCCTTTGAAGAACAAAACCTCCCAAATACCATGCAATTAAAATTCTACTTATCATTCAAGTATCTTTCTAAACACTACATATTTCTTGATAGACTTTTTAGTTCTCACAAATTAATGCTATCTCTATATTTTTGAATGGGCAAATACTTGATTAGTACCTGCTACTATATTTATAAAATATTAACTTCTAGGTATGCTCATTTTCTTTATTTTGGATGCTCAAGATCAGTGACTATATTTTATAGACTTTGCATTCTTCATGGTATCTTTGTTTATAACAAGAGTCTCACAACAAATTTTGTTTATTTATTAAAGAAGCAAGAGCCAGTAGAGCTAAGACAGGTAGTCTACATATGGTGATATAAAGTTCATATAGGTCTGGGGAGTATGTTTAAACAGATGTCTCCACATGAATGAACTTTTATGAAAGCTGCTTCTAGAGTGGGGACGTTAAGGGGAGAAAATTACATTTACATACTCTAAACAAAAATGCCACCAGGAATTGTCCTACCTGACATTATTTAGTTTATTTCTCAGCTAGACTTTTTTTTTTTTTTTTTTTTTTTAAGTAAACACAGTTAAGAATGTTCTATTTATCAGCACACAACACAAACTGCTCTTGGCATGTTTCTAATCACATGTTCCTATAATTGAATTTTCTTTTACTGTTCACAACTAGAAATTTGCCTTCTTTAAATGTGTGTTTTTAAAACCACGAGTTCTTGATTGCTCACTTCTCGAGGCTAAATTAGCATTGGTCTTTTTTCCCTTATGACTACATATTACTGTACTAATGAAAAACAGGGCCTCTTTATTTATAATGGCCTTGGGGTCAATTATCAATTTATCATCATGTCCTCCAGATTTAAAATAAAATATGCTGTGCAGTATAACCATTGTACAAAATTGACATTAAGTAGATTCTCTGGGTTTGGACTTAATAAAAAATACAAAGAGTGCTGCCTAAAAGGTTTCTCCAACTATAAATTCTATTAGGTAGCTTTTAATACAAGACAGTAGGAAACTGAACAACTAAATTAGAGGGATTTTTTTCACTGCTGTTTTGTGTCTCATGCATTTGAACAATCATAGGAGGATAGTTAGCTAATTCACAGAAACAATATTTCATATCTCTGTAACAGTAATTCAAAAGCTGCCTACATTTTTACTTATGTCAATTCTGTATGTTTTAAAATATTTATATCCAGTGTCAACTTATTTGCAGAAGACATTTGGTTAACCATAAGAAATATGTGCATGAAATATGAGGAACAATCATTTTTTGTGTGTCAGAAATGACCTAATTCCTTTACATTTATGAGTTAATCCATGAACACTAGCCTCAGATCACTTTGAGACTAGCCACCTGGAAGGTGGTAAGATAACGTAAAAGTTTCTATTTTAACTCCTATTGCAGATAACACTAATTCCCGCATAGCTATGTTACTACCCATGCTGAGACAAAGGTCTTGTTTACGGGTCATGAAGATCAGTGTATCCTCTCCATGCATGTGTCACTGTCTACACAACTTAAAGCCACAGACTCAATGAGAATGTAAAGAAAGGCACACACAGACTTTAAGGTTAATTGTACGTTTGAGAGTCTAAGACTTTTTTTCCAATTTCAAGGAAAGAATCAACCTGCTAAGTCCTACCTAGTGAAGACTGAGGGTATTCTAGGTACCATGTGTCCGTCCCTCAGTAGCATTCATCCATTTCAAGTGCCCAGAAGGCACATATGGGTGTATTGGTTCCAGCATTAGACAGCAGAGTTATATAACACTTTCATCTTCACGGAAAGTTATATTGGATAGTGCTGATCTGGAAAGCAAGGGCTCAATTCCTTATACCTTAGGATCCAGGATTCTTTAGTGGTCTTACTTTGGAGAGTGACTTAGTCTGGAACTGGAATTGTTAATTCTACCAATTTTATGTTCCTGCTTGTACCTTGCAGTTAATGCTCTTTGGGGGTAAGAGAAGAAGTGAAATGTAAAAAAGAAACAGAAGGAAAATGAAGGGCAAGATATATTCAATATGTTAGCGATGCTGACGGACTCTGAACCTTGGTAATTTTTTTGTCTTTTTATGAAAAAAAAAAAAAAAAAAAACTCACTGAGCCCCAAGAGATTCAACTTATAAGTAAAAAAAATACATTGAATTATTGTGTTTGTTAGTTTTAAATGGCTGCCAAGGTAGACATTATATAGTCTCTCAATAACTAGTTTCTTGTTAATTCTTCTTAATTTTCACATTAATTTAAATAAAATACAAAGCATAAGCAAATAAGTAGATACCTGTGTATATAGCCCTGCCATAGGACTATAAATAAAATATCAGGTTTCCACACTGAAATCTTATTTAATTGGAAACACTGAAAATATGTTAACATAATTTGGTTTTAGTTTTTTTTAGAATTCAATTTCTAATAAGCCAATTTTTTTAAGTTTAGTAACACTGGAGCAAAATCAAGGCCTCTCTAGACCAAAAAAAAAAAAAAAAAAAAAAAAAAATTCTTACAAAGAACCATTTCCGAAAATTGATATATCATAATGAACATCTAGAATTTGTGAGGAATTGTCTAGAAAATGGGTTTAATTGTTAACTACACAGTTAAAGCTCTACCCCTCACTTTTCCAAAAGCAGCCTAGTTAGGAACTAGCTTTGGTTATAAATGTCTATTGCTTTTGAATGTCTTGTTTCACCATGACTTTCAAAGTAAGTCTTTTAAAAATTATCATAACAATATCTAACCTTCCCCAAAAGAAAGGCTTTATAGATTAATGGGGGTAGGAATTGGGAGGGGTCTTTCCTTGAAGGAAATACCCATTAATCAGTTTCAGTTGCCTTCTGGGTTCAAACTTTGGGTGTCGTTTTGCAAAGAGCACCAACAGGTTGTCCAGACAAGGAAGGTTTTCTAGTAGCACCTTCTGCTGGGCCCGTCCACATCAAGGGATGCCCCAGCTCCTATCTGCACGATTGATGAATGTACTTCAGGCAGGGCTAGGACACAGCTCAGTACAGTTCTCTAAACGGTGATAAATGACCACCTTTGTGTGAAATGGGTTAGGTGGGAGGGCCACCCTTTGACAAGGCAGAAGATGAAATGATTACTATTGGATTCTATTGACCTGTCTGGTTAGAACAGTTGTGCCTCTTGGTAGAGGTTAATTGGACTTGAACTCAAGAAATTAGGAGGTCAGCTGGGGTCACAGTGACAGCAGGCCCACTTTTAACTTGCTGCTAATAACATTTGGCAGAAGAAGGATGAATCTGGGAATTTTAGCCTAGATACAGTTCATTCTCTTTAAGAGTAATGGTTTATACAAATTATTAAGCAAACCTTAACTTAGTATCACATATAAAAATACAATGTGTTTTCAATTCCTATCAAGACTTCTTAAATAACTATGAATCTTCTTGAAATATAAATATTAGAATACACATTGTCTTGGTTTACTTAAATATGCACACACATTTAGACTAGATGTAGTGAAGACTCCATGAAGAAATTAAGAAATTTGGATTTAGAAAAGAGAGATACAGAAAGGCTTGAAAATAACATTCTAACATTCAAATGTAAGAAAAACAGAGAGAATTAATATTTTACAATATATACAGTAAGGCATATCCTAATACTGTGTAAACTCTCTGATTTCACAAGTATATTTGCAAGCTTCATACATTTTGAGAATTTAGTAAAAAAATGAATTGTTACTGCTTCCTGAGAAGACATCTAAATTTAGTGACACAAGACTTAACTTCAGCTTCGCTGTTCTTATCTTGGTTACTGGATACTTCAGAGTCTTTTCTGGACAAGGACCCTGGCACTTTCCCTTGTGCCACCTGCTTAACCACTGAACCCCACAATGAGCTCCAGTGTGGACAGGATCACAGAGCACTTTGCAGGGATTGAGAGCATCATACACAATGCCAGGAAGGAGAGTCACAAGGGAGACTCGGGCTGGGACTGGGCCGTGACATCCAGATGGTGGGGCAAGGGACATCACCTAATTAGTGGTGCTGTTCCAGCAGCTGTGTAACTAGGGCAACAGAAGGGAGGGAAGGAGAAACACTTGGAAATCCGCAGCCTTGAAACTGCTCTCCAGTCCTTCAGCTTTTTGGAGATCAGTTTATGCCCATCAGCTACCTGTAGCTTGTACCTAAGAAAGTTGGGCACAACAGAGAAATGGTTTTGCTTCTTTGTGCCAGGATCAACCCCAAAGAATAACACAGCATTGAAGATCATGTACACAACCCCCTTTTCTATTAAAATCATTTATTTTCTCTTTTATCTTAGGGTTGTCAAATAAGAGGAGTACCATCAATAAAGCTCTAGGAATACTATCATCTCAAAGGAGCATGGTATGTTAACCAGACTCTCTTAACCACCTTGATGCTAAATCTCATTACTAGTTAACTTAATAAATTACAAAATATCTAAAACAATCATAGAAAATATGCCAGGTTTTGATTTATTTAGGAAAGTGCTCAGGGCTAGGAATCAGTAAGCTCCTGTTCCAGCACCATCTCTGCCACTTACTAAAAATGGTCCCAGACAAATCATTACACTATGCTGGTCCTCATCCCAGCTGTAAAATGTGGGCATTGGTTTAGCTGATTACTAAAAGCCCTGACAGATTTGAAAGTCTGAGGGACTATGGCAGTGGGGCTCAACTTTGCCTGCACATTAGAATCACCTGGGGAGCTTTAAATTGAATTAATATCCGGGAGTGGGCCTGGGCACTGGCATGTCTTAAAAGTTCCCCCGGTGATTCTAATGTGCAAGCATCATTGTGACCCACGGCTGTATGATATCACCAAATCCAGTCCCCATGCCTATTATACTACTCACATTTATAGAGCACTTAGCACAGGCACTGCGCTTATCATCAATTATCTAAATTATGTAGGCATTGCAACCTGCTATGGATTGGGTAATATTGGCCCTGCTTTACCCCATTTTACAAATAAAAAAACTGAGGCTTATATAGATGAAATAAACCATCAAGAATGTCCAGCTAGAGTCCGGGAGATCTTGTCTGAGTCCAAGTCTGCTTCAGACACCAGAGCCTGTGCTTCTTAACCACGGCACTTTACAGCCTAGGAACATTTCTAATCTGTTTCTCTACTACTTAGTATTGGAGAATCTGCAACTGAAAGTACAAATGTCCATGACTGGTGTCTTACATTTCTCCATGCTGGTATCTCCAGAGGCAACCTCCATCCTTTACTTAAACCACCAACCTTCACAGCACCCCATCTGAGCAAGAGGATTTTAGAAGCTGCACAAATGAACTATGAGAGTAAGGGGCTTTCCTCTGCAAAGGGATGTCATCCTGGTAAAATCCTTAGGATCCCTGGTTACAGGGCTGGAGATACCTAGTGATGCTGTATTCCTGATTCTAACTGCCCACAATGGCAGGCTATTAAGCATCTAATTAACTTTTTAATTTCCTATTTAAAGCAGAAATGCATCAGATATAGTCAGGGTGAATCTTAAATAATTGTAAAAACTCCACATTTTCATCATGCCTATTCAGACATAGCTTCTGAAAATTAGATTACATTAAATTAAAACATGTACAAATATAGGCACATTTTGCATTTAGAGGCCCAGTAGTTCAGTGAATGTAGCAAGTAAATTCACATCACTGAAATACATTACTTTAAAATATTTCCAAAATTTTCTGAAAAACATATAATTAAATCACCCAATCCCTCTTTAGTAAGAATGTTTTGATGTCCCAGAAGCAGTTTGAGACTTTTAAAAAATGTCTTTAAAGTTTTTTGCTTAAACAGAAAAGTGAAATTATATCAAGAGTAAACAAACCTGAACTCACTATTTGCTAACTTGTTCTCCAGGTATCACATGGAAGGAATGCTTGGAAATATTCTTGCTGGCTGTTAAATAACATCAATCCTCCTCAGCTGTGTTGTTGTTCTTTGTGCCAGAGGGTAACCCAACTGCTTTACTAAATCCTGACTCACTTTAGAGAGGACTGAGGGCTTGCCATCTACTCAGCTGGATGCAATTCAGAAAGAAAAGCACCAACTCATATTTGAAGTTAGGCCCAGGTGGGGACAAAGAGCTGTCGACACCCTTGCAAGGTGCAGATCTTCCACAAAGGAAAGTGCAGGTAGATTCCTTTCCTTTGAACCATAATTCCTCTACTTTATACTGTGGCCTGTCAACAAAGCATTAACATGTATTTTACCAGAAGGCCTGTTTGAAGGTAAGACAGAAGGCTACAGCTGCCATATATACATACACACACACACACACACACACACACACTATAGATAGATAGACAGATAGATAGATAGATAGATAGATAGATAGATAGATAGATAGATAGATAGATAGATAGATAGATATAGTATGTATATTTGTATACATATAGTATCTATATATGTATACACATACATATATATACATATATACATACACACACATATGCATACACAGTCAAAAGCCACATAATGATGTCTCAGTCAATGATACAAGATGGTAGTTCCATGAGAACATAATGGGGCTGAAAAATTCCTAACAATATGATGTTGTAGACATTGTAAGATCTTTTTGTGACATGTTTGTGATAATGCTGGTGTAAACAAACCTACTTTGCCTCTAGCCGTAGAGCACATGCAAGTATATACAGTACATAATATTTGATGAAAAATGGCTTTTATGGTTTATATATTTACTATTCTGAACTTTCTATTATTATTTTGGAGTATACTCCTTCATATTAAAAAAAAAATGTTAACTGTAAAACAACTTCAGGCAGATGCTTCAGGAGATGTTTCTGAAGAAGGCACTGTTATCACAGGAGATGACAGCTCCATGCGTATAATCATCCAGTAGGATGAGATGTGGAGGGAGAAGACAGCAATGTTGATGATCCTGACCCTGTAGTGACTAGGATAATGTATGTATGTGTCTTAGTTCTCAACAAAAGAGTTTCAAAACTAAAAGATAAATTTAAAATTTAAAAAAATAGTAAAAAGCTTATAGACTAAGGATACAAAGAAAATACTTTTGTATATCTGTACAATGTGTTTTAAGCTGTTATGACAAAAGAGTCAAAAAGTTAAAAAAATAGAAGTTTATAAAGTAAAAAAATTACAGTAAGCTAAGATTAATTTATTTTATTTTATTTTATTTTTTGGAGACAGAGTCTCACTCTGTCGCCCAGGCTGGAGTGCAGTGGCCGGATCTCAACTCACTGCAAGCTCTGCCTCCCGGGTTCAAGCCATTCTCCTGCCTCAGCCTCCTGAGTAGCTGGGACTACAGGCGCCCGCCACCGTGCCCGGCTAATTTTTTGTATTTTTAGTAGAGACGGGATTTCACTGTGGTCTCGATCTCCTGACCTTGTGATCTGCCCGCCTCGGCCTCCCAAAGTGCTGGGATTACAAGCGTGAGCCACCGCGCCCGGCCAAGATTAATTTATTAATAAACATTTAAAAAATAAATTTAGTGTAGACTAAGTATACAGTGTTTAATAGATCTACAGGAGTATACAGTTATGTCTGAGGCCTTCGCATTCATTTTCTCCTCACTCACTGACTTGCCCAGAATAACTTGGTTTTGCAAGCTCCATTTGTGATAAGTGCCCTATTAAGGTGTAGCATTTTAAATATTTTTACTATATTTTCATGGTACCTTTTCTGTGTTTAGATACACAAATACTTACCATTGTATTACAATTACCTATAGTGGTCTCTACAGGAACGTGTTGTACAGTTATGTACCTAGGAGCAACATAGGCTCAACCAGCTAGGTTTATGTAAGTACACTGTATGATGTTCCCACAAGGATGAAATTGTCTAACAATGCATTTTTCAGATCTATGTGATGTATAACTGTACATAGAAACCTTAATTTTTTTAAAAAATACAATTTACCACAATATAATGAATGCATACCTTCAGGGATTAGAATCACTCTTTAAGTGAAAAAAATGAATTCATTCCACAACTGTTTTAATATCTACTATGTGCCTATTCCTCTGCTAGACACTGGGATAATTGCAAAATTAAAATGAAATCCAATGAAAAAATTCAGTCTGGTTAACTTAAATGTGCATTCATAATATTTGGCCACTGTATCAGTGATGTCTAGACTTCTATGCTTTGCATATTTATAGTACTGTTCTGAGAATCATACTCTTCTCTCATTGTGCCATCAAACCTTAGAAAATGAGAATGTTCTGGCAATAATACTTGTATGCTTAAACTGAGAAATTTAATTATAATGCCTTTTTGTACTTTAAGGAGCTGATGCAACAGAAAAAAATACTATTTACTATATATTCATTTATACTCTACAAAGAAAGTGGTAACTAACAATGGAAGGCTATCTCTCCTTCTGTTTCCCTCCTTTCCATTTCTTCCCCACCAGTTAAGAACTTGGAATGCAAGTTCAGAATTATGAGCTGGAGAATGTTGGGAAGAAAAGATTGGAGGGTCACAGTGCAGTATGAGAGTGAGAGTTACAGCAAGAAAGAAAAAAAAGAAGGAAATGGAGAGAGAAATTGTAATAACGAAGAGTTACAGACTGAATTGTGCCCCTCCATCCTAATTTATATGTTGAAGTCCTAAACTTTTATGTGACTATATTTGGGAATAGGGCCTTTAAGGAGGTAAATAAAGTTAAATGAGCTCACAAAGGTGGACCCTTAACCCAATAGGACATCAAACAAATTGGAAAAAAGAAGAGACAACAGAGAGCTCTGTCTCTGCATATGTACAGAGGAAAGGCCTTTTGATGACACAGTGAAAAGGCACCTGTTTGCTAGTCAGGAAGAAAAGATTCACCAGAAACTAACCAGGCTGGCAGTTCATTCTTGGCTTCTGGTTTGAAGAACTATGAGAAAATAAATTTCTGTTGTTTAAGCCACTAGTCTGTAGTATCTTTTATGGAAGCCTGTGATGACTAATAGAGGGAAGGCTAGGTGTAGATGGATGAATGAAAAAATCAGTGCTGCAAGGTGATGTGAGGTTCAACATGACTGTTCTGAAAGGTGGCTTTTTGTGTGATGCACTGTGAGATTCCTCCTTTCAACTCCCACATCTTCAGTAGAACCTGCTATGCTTACATATGTTCATCACTTACTCTTAATTTTGTTCCTGGCAATAAAATTTACCATTTTATTTTATTTGATACAGCATAGACAAAGAGGAGGTTGTGGCCATCTGATGCCCGCGAGAATACAAGACTGGGGGTGAAGGGCCAGCTTTTGCAGAAATTTGAGGAATAGATTTAGACTTCTAGAGAGCATAAAATCTAAACTTTTAGGTAAAGTTATCTAGCCCAAGAGATATCTCTGCTAAAATAGAGGTTGAATGTTACTAGGAACCTCTGAAGTCATCTCTATCTTTCAATTTAAAGCTGAAGGAATTGGGGCCTTTTGAGGTGAGGACTAAGGTATTCTTCCACTATATTCTTGTCCAGATGGCAAGGGGAACAGGTTTTAGAACACAAAATTTGTGCTCTTTAAATTCCTTTGTTAACTATAATAATGTTTTTCACTTGCTTTGGACTATATAATAATTTTTTTTAAAACCCTAGCCCTGTTCCATCTCTTTTTGAGATAGGATCTTGCTCTGTTGCTCAGGCTAGAGTGCAATGGTCTGATTATGGCTCACTGCAGCCTCAACTTCCTGTGCTCAAGCAATCCTCCCATTTCTCAGCCTCTTGAGTAGCTGGCACTACAGGTATAAGCCAACACGCCTGGCTAATTTGTGTATTTTTTGTAGAGATGGAGTTTTCCCATGTTACCCAGGCTACTCTTGAACTCCTGGGCTCAAGCAATCTGCCCACATGGTCTCTCAGAGTGTTACAGGCATGAGTTGTAACACCCAACCTGTTCCTTCTCTTTAAGCTACCCTGTCTTACTGAGTCATAATTTGCTTTGGGAATTTATATAATAATTATACCCAGCTTTGTTCTGAAAAACAAATAACTGATGAGAAAGTGCCTTCCACACTGTAAAGTTCTGTAAAACATAGAGTGTTATTACCTATTACTCGACTGTGTAACAAATTAATAGATCTTTTTTTCACCAGATGAGAAAAAATAGATTTTATTTTAAATTTAGACACTGCTCAGACTACTTCTAACTAGTACTCACATTATTGCCGACCATTGTCAAAACACACGTATGTATTCCTCAGCCAACTGCTGAGGCAGGAAACTGAAAGGATACTGATTTAGTAGTTAACAGGCCAAAGTTAAAATTCTGGTTACTCCATTAAGTAGTTGCTTATCCTGGAAGAAATTCCTGAATGTCTCCATACCTCAGCTTCCCCCAGTGAAATGGGACTGATGTTTTTTTCTAGGGGTTGCTGTGGTGGAAAAGGAGATTAAAACAGGTAAAGTGTGGTTTCACAGATACCATGTATAGAAATGCATATTAGTTCAATGCTTGTAAACGTAATTCATGAATGAAACACGAATGGCAGACCATTGACATCACAGAACTGATGAGAAGAAAGGAGAGGACTTATATAGCAAACATTAATGCCTTTCTGTCTTCTTTAAACCCAATCTTAGGTAGATTTTAATTCTGTGAAGTGAAAGCTCTTTTTTTTTTTTTTACATTCACAATTAAATTAAGACTTGAGTTCCTTTATGTTATTTAAAAAAATAACAGATATAAGAGATAAATGAGGTAGGGTAATATATACAAATATATATTACTCTATACACACACACACACACACACACACACAATACATATTTATTTTGTCAAATGGGTTTCCAGTCAGCCCCTAAAGCTGTTTACTTCAGGAAAGAACTGGCTTACAATTGATCTGATTTTCTGTCAGGGGGATCGTGTTAATGTTAACACAGCTCCACAGGGTCTGGCACATGAAAGTGTGGCCTCGAAGGGTAAAGGCAGTTACTGAAAGGAAAAGAATAGAAGGGCTTTTAAACTCTCCAGTTTCTAGTACATGTGAGATCATATTGGATGTGGTACAGACATTGCTTTGCCCTGAACAGTGGGGTAATTCAAAGACTCGTATTTTTGCATCACAAGTACCAAAGAAAATATTTACATTTTAATCTATTGCATTTTTAAGCTTTTTAGTGGACATTTAGAATATGGCAATTATGTCTCAGCTTGAGTTCATATAAAGACAAAAAATGTTAAAGGTAAACATTTATTTCAATAACTGTTTTTATTTCATCAGAGATTTAAACAAGAATATCCACAAGTGAGTGGAAAGGTAAACCAACTTTAAAACTGAAATAGTAAGAAAACAGAATTATAACAAAAGTATTTTGTTTCATATATTAATTGATGCTTAGAGCAATTTACTGCTTGACAAGCTTTTAGATATGTAGAAATTCCCTTCCCTGTATGCTATTCAGCATTTGATAAGAATTCTGACACTTTGGACATAGTTTTTAATTGAGTATGATAAAGAGATTTTAAAGTACCCTAAATGTTTTGGCTGAAAATACATATTAAATTTTTCAGTATACATATAAGATTGGAATGACTTTAAGACACAAAAGGTCTGTAGTAATCTAACTAAAATTATGTAATTTTTCTAAGTTTTATTTTAGGTTCAGGAGTATACATACAGATATATTACATAGGTTAAACTAGTGTCACAGGAATTTAATGTAGAGATTATTTCATTATTTCCTTTTATCAGTATGACAATGAAAATGCTACTTTATTCACTAAAGTACCAGTGTGGAAAATAATATTGCTATATTTATTCCAAAGGGATTTTGAATTAAAAGCCAAAGCAAGAAAACTCAAATGTGTTATTTACCCACTTAATATTAGGAAAACACATCTTGTATCCCCAATATAACTCTAGCTGTTAGCCAAGAAATTAATTAAAAACACTTTAATAAAGTGTTAAATATGCTACTGTTTGGGATACCCCCAAATTTTTTAAAAATCAAAGACCAATAAAGTAAAATGAGGAATCTCTTGAGGCCAAATATATTCTAAGAAATAGCAAAGCCACAGTTAGGACTCAAAATAATAAATGGTTCTCAATTTTATCTAGCCCGCAAATCCCGAGATCTCCCTTGTTACTCCAATGCACACAATATTCCAATGATTCACTAACTAACTAACTAAATCCATCCATCAATCAATCTAGGCTAGACTAGGTAACTGTATGTAGAAATAGACATAATTGTAATATTGTCCCTGAAGGGAATGTTAATTCCTTCTATTAAAGTTATTACAAGATTGGCTAAGTCTAGGCTTTCAGGACAGAAGGGAATTCTTCATTCCATAATATAAACTATAAAGGGTACAATGTGCTGTTCAATTGAAGCTTTTTATCCTGGAAAAAATAAATGGAATCTTATTATTGAAAATGTTATTTAAGCTAACAGCAATATGTTGGTAGAGGTTCAGGAAAGAAGACCATCTGACCTGAAATTTTAATTGGTCTTTGACTAGTCACCATGGTGGCTATATATTGCTTTTAATTTACCTAGGACCAGTGAATGACTCAAACACAATCAAATGGATTCTCTCTCAAGGGCTGAGGAATACAGAGACCAGAGAGTGGAAAAATGGCTGTCATTTGTTTCTTCATTTCAGCTATAGATGAGTCCCTACTTCTGAGTCTTCAGGAGCTACCTGGTGCCTCGGTATCCCTTTGATATTCTGAATGACCCCATATTCTTACAGCAATTTTCCTTTTGGCCAAGAGTAGATTTTTGTTTTGCTTTGTTTTTTGCTAGGAACTAAAGAGCCATAAACACCAAGAGTCAACAATGTCATTCACCTAATTCTCAATCCTTTATCCTCCCAGTCCAGCCATACATATAGGTAAGTTAAGGCACAGGCCAAGAGCTAATTTTGGCACAGAAGTAATCAAATATCACCCAGTTTCTAGTACATATAAGATCATATGGCATATGATACAGACATTGTTTCATCCTATTATATACTGAGTGTTTATCATATGTCAGGCACTATGATGAGGACTGGACATGAATTATCTAATTTAGTTCTTATAACAAATGCATAGGGTAGTTTCTATTATAGTGACCATTTTACATTTGTAGAAATTGATCAATTTCTAGTCTCACAGGTATCAAGTGGCAGATCTAGATGATATAACCACCCCAAAGAGGCATATATATATATATATATATATATATATATACACACACACACACACACACACACACACACACACACACACATATATAATCAATGTGGCAAGACGTATGGATAAATTTCCCTTCAGAGTTTTCTCCTCTACTGTTAGTAGGATAAATGTTTATCCCCCATTCTTGCCATTTATTTCCATGAAGATGGATTCTTCTCTGCCCCTCAATTTGTTACCTGGCTGGTTAATGACAACCCTTGGTCTAGATTTCTCAACTGAATGGATCTAATTCATCAAACATCTGCCTTGAGTGATTTAGTCTTTTACTCCTTAATTTTTTCTTGAGTAATCATCTATTCTAAGGAACAGATTTACCAGAAAAAAAAAAAAGTAGTAAATTCCTTTTGGTATTTATTCTAAGTATATAGTTCATTCCACATTTTATGAACACTCAAGACATTTTTTGATGATCTGATCTACAGACACACCAGTATTATTTTTTAGTTAGTTCTGAATATAGGTGAGAGGGAAATACAATTTGATGCATCACTTCAAGATTGTACATTTTTATCATCTTCCAGTATCCCATTCTTTACATAAGTTAGAGCATTTTACTATTTAATATTAACTGTGATGAGAAGAATAAGATTTTAGTATTTAATATTAATTGTGATGAGAAGAATGGCAGGTAAAAAAGCAATTCTCACACTCCTCAACTTTACAGAGAAGATACCATTGGATCCACTGCCATTCTCAGCATTCAGGTTTCCAAAATTATAAATGATGAACTTGCCAATTTTTTACATAGCAGAAAAACAAAAACAAAAAGCAGAAATCACATGGGAAGATTATATGTTTAAATATCCCTAAAAAGAGCAGAAATCATATAGGAGGATTATGTGTTTAAATATCCATGAAGTTGACAGAAATGAGAGTGACTATCTTTTTTTTTCCTTGACAGTCCATGCATATGATAAATAATTCTGATATCTAAGTCTCATGTGAACATGCAATATTAAACATGTGAGAAAAAGTAAGACCACATCAGGATAATTTAGGAGCTCATTGGGGAATGGTCCAAGGAAAACATCTTAGTCATTGAAGGGTACATTGAAAGATTCTTCCAAGTCATTAGAAAAGAAAAAAAAAAAAAAAAAAAAAAACGGAAGAAATTTTCAACCTATACAATTTATTATAAGGCACTGCTCCTGTAGCCTATAAACTGTACTCAACTGCTCCAAGGTAGACTGTGCTTAGTTCCTAGAAACAGAGAAATCTATAGATTTCTGAGCCAGGCCAATTGCATGCACTAGAAATGGTTTGCAGTTTAATTTTCTCAAAGACTACAACTATGAGAAGTGGTTTCAAATATTGAATGGAGCACTCTCAATTTTACAGTTAGAAAGTTGTTGATAGTATTCTTCACTTCCTTTTTGAAAACAGGAAAGGGATCACCTAAAACTAGCATCAGCTGAATGATATTTCCCGAGGTGCTAGAGAGGATCCAGGTCACCTTCTGGAGTTGAAATGACTTTTCCTTTCCCCTATGTTCTGATGAACTACATGAGTCTAGATCACCAAATAAAGAATGTAAATTACTAAGGGATGTCAGGACAGTATCAGGACAAGTTGACATTTTTTTTTTTTCAAGTATTGTTCAAAACAGCTTTCATTCTAGCCAACTAATTCCTAACTGTGTAATATGTCAAGGGACCCACATAAGCTACTCATTGAGAACATCTTCTTTTGACTTTTGTGTACAATGGTAGACTAACTTGGGAATTAGTAAATTAAAATCAGACTCCTATAAATGTAATGGTGTGAGTCACTGTCCTGGGGAAATACCTGTGGTCATGTCAATCTATCAGAAAGACTAGTATCACCTAATGCATCACCATGTTAGGGGCAGTATATGGAGACTTTTTCCATAAGTATAACTTCTTAGACATTCTCTTCTGACTATCTGAATTTTATTGGTACGATATGTCCAAAAATCTAGTGACACTAATAACAGAATGGTTTATTATACTGGATACATTGTTCAACATACTTTCCTTAGAATTCTCACCCCGACTTGCCAGTTAAGGAATATATTGTTTTAATTTTTCCATTGGTAAAATGGGAATGCAATATTTATTAAATACATTGAATGAAAGCATTTGTATCCAATACTCAATAAACTATCACTAGAATTATATCACTATTTGCAGTATCAGGAAGATGAGTTTTAGAAAGCTTATATAAGGATTCTGAGTTTTCAGTAGAACTGCAGAGATTGTATCCTTATGAAAGATTAAGGTATGTGTCTCCTGTGTGTCCTAAGCACAATATTAAATAAATCGTATTTCTTCATCACAGTTCCATTAAAACTAATGTTTTAGAAGTACATTTATTACCATGGAAAGATGTTTCTAATTTGCTGTTAAATGAGAAATTAGGTAATATAAAATATATTTTATTAATAAAAATTAGCTTCTTTTTCCTCTTAACTTTCTCATATAAATTTTGCAGTTCCAGCATTTAAAGTATACTTTGAATAACATTAATTTTATCATATTTATAATTAATCTGTTTAAATAATCTTGTTGTATATTTTATTATTGCTCCTTAAAATCCTTATTCTAAATAAAAAGGAATGATAAAATCATGCAAATTCATGCAAAAATATCTAAAATAGAAAGTGACCCATCATCCAATGTTAGCTACTGTCAAAAAGAAAAATTTGGCATTTTATCACAGAAAAAAAACATGTCAAAGTAAATTAAAACTCAATAGAAAATAGAAATAGGAGTCATTCCTTTTTCTTACCAAATATAGATCTCAACCATAAGTCTTTGCTGTGTTCAATGAATTAATACTCCACGTGTTTCTTCTAGAGCTTATAAATTCCAAAACAAAACCCTATGTTTTCCATAATGGCACAATACTATTATAATATAATTATATTCATCTCGATATAAAAAACTATTAAATACTTCATACTTTCCAGTAGCATAAAATCATATTGCAGTTTCTCTTGATTGACTGATAAGAAGTTGGTCTCGCAGAAAAGAAGCTCAAACACATTAAAGATGATTTCGTTCTTTAAAACAAATTTTGTTTCTCTTTTTTTAACGATAGGAGAGTGTACGCTCTGGAACCAAAATACAATCACGATTTAGAAACAATAAGAGGATTTGGGCCGGGCGGGGTGGCTCACGCCTGTAATTCCAGCACTTTGGGAGGCTGAGGCGGGCGGATGACGAGGTCAGGGGATCCAGACCATCCTGGCTAACACGGTGAAACCCTGTCTCTACTAAAAATACAAAAACATTAGCCGGGCCTCGTGGCAGGTGCTTGTAGTCCCAGCTACTCTGGAGGCTGAGGCGGGAGAATGGCGTGAACCCGGGAGGTGGAGCTTGCAGTGAGCCGAGATCACACCACAGCACTCTGTAGCCTAGGCCACAGAGCAAGATTACGTCTCAAAAAAAAAAAAAAAAAGAAAAAAGAAAAAAGAAAGAAAGAAAGAAACAGAAAAGAAATAATATGAGGATTTTAGGAAACCAAATTAAAACAAGATATTTTCTATTAATTGAATAGTTTCATGATACTGATAAATATTTATAAATGGAAGACCAAATTAAAAATACATCAGTAAAAGGCTAAACTTGGTAATTAGCTATTTTCTATATATTTGTGGATGATAAAAAGCTTCTCTATTTACCTTTATTAAATCGACTCTAAGCCTTAGTGTCAAATTGCCATAGCCTTGTCCCAGCGTCATCACTCATGCCTCTAATCCCAGCACTTCGGGAAGCTGAGGTGAGAAGATCACTTGAGGCCAGTTGGTGGAGACCAACCTGGACAACAAAGCCAGAATCTATCACTGAAAATAAAATGAAACGCAGAAAACAACAACAACAACAAAAATGATCACACAGGTAAATAATATTTAAAAATATATAAAATAATAAAATAGTTGTAGCCTTAGCTGGCTAAAGTTGCTGGCTTCTACAACATTGATAAAAATGACATTTTAAAACTTTTTTGTCATTCAATAGCAGAAAACACATGATTGTTATTTTAATAGTTAATATTTTGGGCGTGATATTTGTGTTTGCAGGAGAACAAGGCTCCAGATAGCCTTGGACAGCCCAACTCTTCCCCTTCTTGCTTTTTTAGGCAGAATATACCGAGGTTGCAACATCCTAAAATAATGAAGAAATATCTAAAACAATCTAGACTATGTCTTTATTCCTCCTAGAATGTAGATATTCTGCAATGTTTGAGTTCAGTGAGCCAGGTGGTACTCAAGAGATATAAACCCAGGGCAGATTGCTTTCAAGGTCTCTCAGCTGTGGAACAACATGGGCACATGCACACGAGACTGTCTGCCCTGGGCAATCTCCAGAGCCTTGGGAGAAGAGCTTGCCACAGGTGCCTGGCTTCAATTTATCCTTGCGGCCTATCTGAAAGTAATAAGGTAATACATCTGCTTTGCTTGACTTGTTACGCAAGAGTTCTATCTCACCAGACTCACTCAATTGCTATAGCACTTTTGCAGTATTCATTCAAATAATATTCTTGCTGAATGCAGAAGTACAATATCGAAGATTCAGAAATATTAACATGGCAGCAAGAGAAGGAAAAATAGATTTTTATGGTATTATTACCAGAATTAAAATTTTCTCATAATAGACATTTACTTCTTTAAACATGTATCTCACACTTTTTCACCTGATTCTTTTTTTCTGTGGTTTTACTATCACAGTATTAAATGAGTAGAAAACCAGAATTTAACATAATGAATGCTCTGGAAATGTTTCTACATAATCTGAAAAGAAATCCTAAGTAGAATAAATGTGATTTTTTATACCTATTATCTCACTGAAATATTCACATCTCAAAATAGTTGCTGTAAAATGCCTACATTGGTATGAAAATAAAATGTGCCCCTATTCCCTGTGAATAATTGCAAAATAAGTTAATAATGAAATTGTATGAAACTGTTGTTTCAGGGAGAAGATTCTGATTCCTCACATTCTTTTGTAAGTAGGTTGTATTAAGGGAGGTTTTTGCTATCATTCTCTTCTATTTTTAAGAGTTGGAGAAAAACTGTTACTGCTTAAGGTGACCAATGAAGTCTGTTTGGGTCATGTAAGAAATGTGATCCTGTGGTTCTAAGAACAACAATAGAAGCAGAGAATGAATGCCCTTTGGAAACAAGATCCATTGTTTTGCCAATGGAGATTAAACTAACTTGGTGCAAAGGTAAGAATTGTTCTTTAAAAACAAACAAACAAACAACAACAACAAAATCCTCTCCTTAAATATATACATGGGCTATTCAGAAGTTTTTTCCTCTAAAAAATCATTCAATTTTTCACTCAACCCACTTATTGGATGTTAAGCTCTGTGCTAAATGCTGAAAATGTAAATATAACTAAGACCTGGTCACCATCTTTGTAGAATCTCATAAAGGTAGGAGAGGCAGACAGCTAAGTGAATGTTGGGTAGTACATTTTGATAAGTGACAGAAAAAAAAAGGCAAGGAAAATGTACAGAAGAGAAGCAATGGACTGAGAGATACCCTTTTTTCAGGTGAAGGTTCAGTCAAATCTGTTCAAAAAAGCAACAGAACTTATTTTGCAGGATAAATTGGATTTTGCCTAGCTCATATGTATGGAAATATTATAATAAACCAAGCAGAGAAGAACATGCACAAAAACGACATATAAAACACCAGAGAACCTTTCGTACTCCAGTATGGATGGAACACAACACAGTGTGGTAGACTCACTTTAAGGTCTCTCCCTTCCATGATCTCTACCTGCTAGTCTTCATACCAGCATGTAATCCTCTCTCCTTGACTATGGGCAGGAACTGTGATTTGCTTTTAACCAATAGAACATGACTAAGGTTTTCTCCCCTGAACTCTAATCCCAGACATTCAACTGATTAGCTGGCAATTCCACATGGGAAATCAAGCCTAATTCCTACACTTAATAGTTCTACAGAGTATTACTTGGTTTGACAGCCTGCTGGGTAATTCATTATCCCAGTTGAGTCTCATGTGCTTCATCTCTTAAAGGGAGTAACAATAATACCCAGCTCATAGGAGTGTTTTAAGGATTAAGTGAGATGATACATGTGAAGCACTGGTAGTTGCATCTCACAAATTAGTTTCAATTAATGCAAAGATGGTATGGAAATATAACGATGTTGTCCCAAAAACACTTCCAACAAAATATGCCCAAACCTAAACTGTGTTCCTCCATATCTTCACTCATTCTGTGGCTGCATTCTAAAATACCCTTCTTTTTTGCCCTGTCCACTTCAGATGGAATATCATCTCTCAGTATTCAATGAATTAACCTCTCAACACCCATGGATTACTTGATTCTGAACCACTAGAGTTACTAATACAAATGTGCATTTCTGAACCCCACAAGCTTTGATAACCTGTGCTCTAGACTAGGGATTCAATGCTCAATTTTGTATGAAGGCATTTCAGACTTGCAGAGAGGCACCCCTCAACATAAACCTTGCAGAGACATGCTTTTTGATCAACACAAACCTTTAGGACAAAACAAGCCTTGCAGAGACACGCTTTTTGATGAAAAGATGACTCACCCTAACTTTTTTTTTTTTTTTTTTTTTTGAGACGGAGTCTTGCTCGCTCTGTCGCCCAGGCTGGAGTGCAGCAGCACGATCTCAACTCACTGCAAGCTCCGCCTCCCGAGTAGCTGGGACTACAGGCACCTGCCACTGCGTCCAGCTAATTTTTGTGTGTGTGTTTTTTAGTAGAGACGGGGTTTCACCATGTTAGCCAGGATGGTCTCGATCTTCTGACCTCGTGATCCACCCACCTTGGCCTCCCAAAATGCTGGGACTACAGGCGTGAGCCACCACGCCTGGCCCCTATTTTTTTTTTTTTTAATTTACACCAAAAAGTACTATCACCAGAGTAAGAAGGCCACACACACCATGGGAGGAAACATTTGCAAACCATATATCTGATAAAGAACTAACTTTCAGAATATATAGAAAATGTCTAAAATTCAACAACAAAAACAAAACAATCCAATTCAAAAATGGGCAAAGGAGTTGAAAAGACATTTCTCCAATGATGATATATAAATGACCAATAAGCACATGAAAAGATACACAATGTCACCAACCAATAGGGAAATGCAAATCAAAACTACCATGAGATAGCACCCGACTATGATTAAAAAAATACAGAAAACAAGTGTTAATAAGGATATGAAGATATAAGACCTCTTGTTTACTGTGAGTGGGAATATAAAATGGTACAATCATTGTGGAAAAATAATGTCAGTTCTTCAATTAAGTAAAATAAATAGTATTATCATATGATCCAGCAAGTTCACTTCTAGATATACCATATACCCCCCAAAATTAAAAGAAGATTCTCAAAAACGTATTTGTACACCTATGTTCATGGCAGCATTATTCATAATAACAAAAACATGGGAGCAACACGAACATCAATTGCAGCAGCAGATAAATGGATAAGCAAAATGTTGCATATACTTATAACAGAATATTATTAAGCCTTAAAAAGGAAGAAAATTCTGGCATATGCTACAACATAGATGGAACTTGATGACATTATACTAAGCAAAGTAAGTTAGTCACAAAAAGAAAACATTATGATTCCACAAATATGAATTATTTAGAGTAGCCAAAATCTTAGAGACAAAATAGAATTGTTATTTCCAGGGGCTGGATGAAGCAAGTAATGGAGAGTTATTGTTTAATGGTTATAGAGTTTCAGTTTTATGAGATGAAAAGAGTTTTGGAGATGGACGGTGGTGATAATTGTACAACATTATAAATGTATTTAAAACTACTGGAGGAAAAAAAAAAAAAAAAAAAGAAATATGGCCAAGGTGATGGATTGTCTCTATTTTGAATCCACTGTATTACATAAGACTACATTTTTTCTCACAGACATGCTAGACTTTTTCTACTGACTTAAGTAAGAAGCCATTTTACAAAAGCCCACATTTGCAAAGCATCATGGGAAGCATCTAAGAGTTGTAGAATTTCTCCAGCCAACACTAGAGGGAAGCTAGAATCCTTCAGTCCTGCAAATAAATTCTGCCAACAGCTTGAGTGACTTTGAAAGTGGATCCCCTCCCTGTGTAATTTTAAAATGAGAACCTATCTCTGGCCAATACCTTGATTGCAGCTTTATGCGATCCTGAGGAGAGGATGTAACTACTCCAGGTCAGGCTCCTGACTCACAGAAACTGAAATTTAAAATTTCTCTTACTTTTCAACTGCTACATTTGTGGCAATTTGTTATGCCACAATTGATAACTAATAAATGGTTAGGAGGAAGTAGAGAGAAAGACAAGGATATAAAGCATAGAGAGCCTTACATGGATTGGACAGTGTTTTAGTAGAATCAGTAATACCAGATAAGGTCCTATTGCACAACCTAGTAAAGAAAGGCTAAGGCCTGAAGAGACACACCTTTCTGAATGATGGTTGGGGAAGAAAAGGGAAGACTTTAAATATATTGCCCCCACACATACAGAATACCTATTTATACTAAAAACATAGAATAATTAAACTATCATTCACTTAACCTATGATATGGCTTGGCTGATGTCCCCACCCAAATCTCATCCTGAATTATACTCCCATAATTCCCACACATTGTAGGAGAGGGACGCAGTAGGAGATAATTTGAATCATGGGGGCGGTTTCCCCCATACTGTTCTTATGGTGGTGAATAAGTCTCATGAGATCTAATGGTTTTATCGGGGTTTCCACTTTTGCATCTTCCTCATTTCATCTTGCTGCCAACATGTAAGAAGTGCAGGTGGGGTGCTGTGGCTCACGCCTGTAATCCCAGCACTTTGGGAGGCCGAGAGGGACAGATCACTGGGTAAGGTGATAGAGACCATCCTGGCCAACATTCTCTACCAAAAATACAAAAAATGGCTGGGCGTGGTGGTGGGCACCTGTAATCCTAGCTACTTGGGAGGCTGAGGCAGGATAATCACTTGAACCCAGGAGGCGGAGGTTTCAGCCCAGATCTGGCCACTGCTACTCCAGCCTGGCGACAGAGCGAGACTCTGTCTCAAAGAAAAAAATAAATAAATAAAGAAGAAGAAGTGCCTTTCGCCTCCAGCTATGATTCTAAGACCTCCCCAGCCATGTGGAACTGTAAGTCTAATTAAACCTCTTTTTCTTCCCAGTCTCAGGTATGTCTTTATCAGCAACATGAAAACGGACTAATACAACCTGTATTTGTTAAATGTTTACTACATTATAAATACTATATTTTTAACTACCTGGAAGTGGTAAGGAAAATGACTAATACCTTTTTTAAAAAACACGTTTATGGCTGGGCACGGTGGCTCACGCCTGTAATCCCAGCACTTTGGGAGGCCGAGTTGGGTGAATCACGAGGTCAGGAGATCGAGACCATCCTGGCTAACACGGTGAAACCCCCTCTCTACTAAAAATACAAAACATTAGCCAGGCGTGGTAGTGGGCACCTGTAGTCCCAGCTACTCGGGAGGCTGAGGCAGGAGAATGGCGTGAATCCGGGAGGCGGAGCTTGCAGTGAGCGGAAATCCAGCCATTGCACTCCAGCCTGGGAGACAGCAAGACTCCGTCTCAAAAAAAAAAAAAAAAAAAAAAAAAACACGTTTATACAAGTCTGGATTTAATGAAAAATTTAGAAATTTCACCATGTGGTTGATCAAGTCTATTTTCTCTGGCACTGGCTCCAAGGGGCACCATGTGTGAATGTTTCTGGAATCCACTAGTTTTCATTAATAAATTACTATATTAATGATATGAAAAGGACTCAATAAAAGAGATCAAGGAAATATTTTCACCCAGGAAGAGGGTGGATTCATTATGCTAAACCCAGTGAAGAATTGCTATCTCAAAAATATAAGGGAAGCAACATTAATTAAAGAAGCTAAAAGGATATCAAGAGTGAAAAGAAAATTACAGCTTTAATTTTCTCCAGGGATGCTGTTTCCTCCTTTTAATTCTAGATTCCAGGTTAATTGATATGTGCTTAGACAACTTGCTTCCTTCCTTTTTTATGATAATTAAGTTGTTTGATTACATTTAGAAGATATATATGTGTATATATATATCTTTGGTTTGTAGATTATCACCTCTTAGATATGAGCTTCCTGATTTTATTCCCCACTGGTCAAGCAGAAGTAGTTACCAGATTTCAATAATAGTCCCAACCATTCAGGGGTCAGTTTCTTCGAATTTAGCAGATAGAAGCAAGCGGTAAAGAAATTTAAGAAAATGATTGTCCCAATATACAGTCAATATAAAATGGGTTATTTTTTTCTTTGGTTTCACACAATTTTGGAGGCCAGGCTCATTTAATCATAAAGATTGCCACATTATCTAATATTAGAACAGGCTGCTTTGTTTTTGACAACCTAACTCGACAATATCAACTCTGTTTAATAAAGATATAAATGTATTTTTTCATCTCCTTCCTGCACACTGATAATACAGATATTTACCAAGATTTTTTTTTTTCAAAGTTTCCGATTCGTGGTACATGTGTTACTATCGATTAGCCCTCTATTCTATGAGCTCCTTAAAACTATAAAACAAGTTTTTTGTGATAGCTAATCTTCAAAGATCCTCCCAATACTCCGTGCCTTCCAGTGTTTGTGCCTTGAGTAGGCCCCTCTCCTGGGATCTGGCTGATGCAGTTGAAACCATCTCTATAAACTGTATAAAATTAATCAGAAAGAAGATGGGAAGCAATGAAAATAAACCAAGCTTGCAGCATATTCAGCATTCATCACTGGGTCAGCTTGGCCTGTAACCTGCTTCCTCATAGTTGTTTGCTGCCAATTATTGTCCTAGAGTTTCACAGACTTTAGAGTTTCCCTTTACTGTTTTATGGATAACAACTTGAACATAAGGGGATATAATTTGCCCTTTGGGATTTGCCTTCAGTTCCTGCATGCTGATGAAACTACTGACTCAGCTGTTCTGAAGGAACCCACCGATGCCAGCAGATCTAAGGGACCCCACAAGGAGCTGATTTGCCAAAGACTGCAGTTTCTGCATTCTGATGATTTCATCTCCTTTATCCTGAACCAATCAACAACCCCAGTTTTTCAGCCCTCAGCCTCCATGGTTCCCTTAGAAACCCCAGACCAAAACTCCTTGGGGAGATGGATTTGAGGGTTTCCTCCCATCTCTTACTTTGACACAACAATTAAAACCATCTCTGTGGCAAACCCTGCTTTCTCAATGTACTTGGTCTGGTACTGTGACAAGTTTATAGCCAATTCAATTTAACAGAAATTAATTCTGTGTGATGGTCAAGGCTACAATAGAAGAAACCTTGCAATTTGGGCCTTGGTGTCATGGGATACTTGTGTGGAAGGCCAGCTACCATGTAAGATGTTGTAACACCATGAGACCACCAGATTGTAAGGAAATATAAGTTATCGATGTAGAGGCCATGTGGAAAGACAGATCCCCAGCCAACTCTGAACTCTTCCAGCCAAACCAGCCCAACTGCCAGACTTGGGAGTGAAGAAGACACATTAGTCATCTAGCAAGGTTCATCTAGCCACCCAAGTGCGCCAACATTTTATCGCAATCTCATGGAAAGGCTCCAACAACTGACCAGCTAAGTCCAATCAACCCACAGAGTTGTGAGAGAGAGGAGAAATTGATATTTTAAGCCACTAAGTTCTGGGACACTTTATCATGCCATAATAGATAAATAAAATATTTACTCACTGAAAAAATTGGTTTATTACCTATGCTGGTATATTTGCCACCTGTAACTTCATGAGAAGGTTAAGAACAGAAACCTGAATTTTGCAAAAATCACATTTTTAAGAGTAAAATTTTTATGAACCTGTATAAGCAAGAACTTTTCTGCCTTTCTGACTTTCAAACAGTTTTATTTCTCATTGGATGAGAAATTTTAGCACTGGCAGATATTCACAAAAAATATTTCAAAAACTTGATTCTCTTATTTCTGAAAAAAAATCACAATGTGGAGTCATTCATATAATAGATGCAGGCCTCTGTCAAAATTGATTTTCCTCTCAAAATTTATCCAGACCTTCAATTTTTACCAAGAAACATATCTTTCTTGGAACACTCAGTTTCTCTTACTTTCCATGCCTACTGTAGTGGTTGGCTTACATATCACCACACCATTTACATCATTTGATTTATTGAATAAAAGAATTCAGCAAGTATATTTGAGTGGTAATGGTATACCTAGCACTACAGTAGGTGCTGGGAATGGAACAGTAAACAAAGTTAACTTGGTCCTTAACCATTTAAAGCTTACAGATTAGTGGATGTGACCATCACTAGAGGATTCCAATTTTTTTATCACAGACTTCTTAGCTTCTAAATCATTTTTTTCATGATGCCCCTAGACAAAATAAATACCTAACATTCTGTTTAGTAAGTGAAGTCCACACATCTTAGTAAATATTTTTGTTCTGACTACTAGTAATTGCATAAAAGTAATACATAAATTTAAGGAAAAATGCTGCTACTTCATTCTTGAATAACCACAATAAATAATGAGACTTATGCAGCCATTGAGCATTGCACAAGTTCTCAAATGCTGGAATCATCCTGGATGCCACTACCCTCATCTTTTATTCTACATTGATTTATATGTGGTACTTTCTTTTTATTACAAGAACCACTGAAAACTCAGCTTTTCAAGGATATAATGACATCAAAGGGAATGCAGCACCATCTAATAATATACAAATGGAGAACTATTTTGTTCTTGTGGTTCATGTAGCTCCCACTGGTGGGTTATCATTGTTTTTCTTTCAAAAATTTAAAATATCCTGGTGCACCCCTGTGAGTTTACTGCAGTGTGCCAGTTCTTCTGCGTGGGCACTTTGGGAATCAAGGAAAAGATGAAGAGTATGTAATCACTAGCCTGGTTGAAATGGAGGAGTTGGATGATTGCATGGATTTCTCTCATAGGGTAAGCACACGTCTGCTACCAGATTAAAGTGTGACACAAACTTGCTTCATCAAAATAACAACATGGCAAGGTTCATCAACTTTCTGAATTATTTGTGAGTAGGCAAAATCGTATCTATTTAATTCATAAAATCTAATGATCAGTTACATCAAAGTAAAGTTTGTAATTAAAATGATTAATTATTCATGCCAGAGGCTATAAATGCAGGAGAAAAAGTTACCTAAAATACAGAAAGTATAAATTTCTCCTCTGGATACAACATTTTATCTTTTAATATAGAAAAAAAATTTTCAGATTTCAGAGACTCAATAGGATTGGGGATATAAAAGTCCTGACTGACTAGATGATTGTACCTAGAGAAAACAAGCTCCAACTCAGCACTTTTGTTACCCATTTATCATACAATATAGTACACAATTTATGATATTTCTTATACCTGCTTGAAACAAATTAGTCTTTATTTTTCAAAAGTTAGTCAGGTTTTATACAAAATAAAATATCAGGCTCTTGTTATTATAGTAAAAAACAATTCAATGTACAAAAATTTCATGACAAGATGCTTTAGGTAATTTTATATTGCATCACTTAATAAAAAAGAGAGAACTTGAAAAAGAAGAAATTACTTCAGCTGTTTGTGAAATATCAAATTACCTTTGCGTGTATTTTAAGAGAGCTTGTTATATGTCAGGCTATTTACATGTATTCACAGCTAACAATAAAATGTTTGCTATTATTAGCCAATTAACTTTCCTAGTGTGGAAATTGCACACTGCCAACCCATGGGCCACCTTTACTTAGTAGTGATGTTCTTGGGTCTACACCATTGATATATTTTTTAAGGTAAAATTAGCATTTCAAATTGGGTTATTTCACAAGGAATTCTGGATTATTAGCTTTCCTTATATACTTTGGAAGATCTTGGAGACTTGGCCTTGAATGATTGAGCTGGGCTGTGTGAGACTGTGCCTTTAAGTGGAAAGTTCACTATGTAGTTTATCACATTCCCCATCACACCGTATTTTCTTACACCTGACTTATTTAACTTGTTCATAATTTATGCCTATCCCTGTAGGTATTTAAGTTTGTGAGTCCTGCTTCAAAATAGAGAATTTATCCAGATGATGTCTAAATCCTCAGAATGATTACAGGATTGTGGTAAATATTTTTAACATATATATATGTATATATGTTCATATATATATTTAGTTTAACAATACATACCCATAAGTCAATATTTTTCCCACCTTTTTGGGAAAAGTACAAAAGGGAATGACAATATTTAATTTAGCTCTTCAATCCCAAGGAAGTTTTATAAACTCCATTTGCCATGGAAACTTCTTGGGTGGAAGATTTCTAGGAAAATGTTTAATGAGAAGTAGTGATCATAGAAAAAAAATAATATAATACCTGGATTCGTTGTGTATATCCTACGACAGCTAAAGGCAAATATTATTTTCCCAGGAAAACTGTTTTTAAATTACAGATTAAGTAAAGTATATGAGGACGTAGAACTACAAATGAGTGAAAGAAAATAAAAATACCTCACCTCCTCCCTGCACAAACCTTACCAATCATTTTAACCATACAACATACTTTAATCCTTATATTTACTTTTTTTGCATTGTTATTCTAATTTAAAAAACAATTTGAAGTGAGTTGCAAAATAAAATACAATATGGAATAAGGTCATTAAAATGCAGAAAAACATAAACACAAGGGCACAGGCATCTTAGCTGATTCAATTGTATTTGTGCACTGAATTTAGAACTGTATTTTGTTGCATCTACAACAAAAATGTATGTATATGTGTAGAGACTTGATAAACAATTCTGCCTATACTCGAATGTATGCAAATGTATCTAAACAAACATTTCTTCATAAAATTTAAAGGTGGGTATACCATGTGATACGTTGATAGTGAGTTTTGACATATGTTAAAAATGTGTTAAAAAATAATAACAAAAATAAAATAATGAAAGTTGAAACAAGTGTAACAGACAGAATTCTAAGATGGCCCCTATGATTCCCTCTCCCTGATGTATATGCTCTGTATAATCCTCTCCACTTGACTGTAAGTATAATGGATTTTAATCTCATGATTAAGTTATTCTATAGGGCAAAGGTGAAAGGATTTTGCCAATGCCATTAAAAAACCAAGACTATTGACTTCGAGTTAATCAAAAGTTTATTCCAAGTGGGCCTGATCTAATCAGGTAAACCCTTAAAAGGGACTTGTCCCTTTGTAAAGGAACAGAGCTGAGGCACCACCCCAGAGAATCTCTTGCTAGATTTGAGGAAGTACCATGTTGTGAGAGGCCCTGCAGAGAGGACTATGCAGTAAAGAATCTGGAAGACTTAAAGCATCAGCCCTGGCTGATGACCAGCAAGAAAATGTGGACTTCAGTCCTACAGTCCTACCAGCAAGAAAATGTGGACTTCAGTCCTACAACCATGATGAATTGAATTCTGCCAACAACCAGAGGGCTTGAAAGAAGACTCAGAGCATCATATGAGCTTGCAGCCCAACCAACATCTTGTTTTCAGCCTGGTGTGACTCTGAGCTAAGGGCATAGCTAACCCATTTCTGGTTCTTGACCTATGGAACCTGTGACATAATAAAGAGCTGTTGTTGTTTAAGGCTATAAATGTGTGGTAAATTGTTATGCAGGAATAGAAAACAAATACAACAACATAGAGTTTATTTCTCTTTCATGTAAAAGTAGCCTAGAGGTGAGTAATCCAGGACTAATCTGTTGTCTGAGTCGTCAGGATCCTTATCTTGCTGCTTCGCCATTCTTAGTATGTCACCTCATGGTATAAAATGGTGCCTCAAAATCAAGTCATCACATCTACTAGTAGACAGTAGGAAAAATCAGGGTAAAAAGTAGGCATTTTCCTCTGAGAAGTCTAGGAATCACAAAACACTTGTGATTTTATCTCTTTGGCCATTATTTAGCTACATGGCATGTGCAGTTGTGTAAAGTAATGATTTTGACAATCTGAAGAAACAGAAAATTAGCATATAACTGGCGTATCTATCTCTTTTAAATGAAAGCTATCTTAAGAGAATAGATTCTAACAAATTTGTGGTTATTCTATTATTTTGAGAGAGGAATCCATATGTTTTACAAATTATATTATATATGAAGCTCAGACTTCATATCAAATCACAGTTCCACAACTTAATATGTGGCTTGAGAGTCAAGTAAGTTTGTTTTTGTAATCTGTAAAATTGAGGCAATTATTCCAATTTGTAGGCACTCTTAGATTAAGTGAAAATACATAGAGGTATAGGAGATGAAGGTGCCAATTATGCAATGTTACAATACAGTATGGTAGCTGTGTTCACTTACTAAGGAGTATGGGTCATCAGGTTGCCCTACTGAGTGAGGAATACTATTTTTTAGCACTTGGACAAATATATAGTTAAAACCACAGATTACTGCAATATGTAACATGAATAGGAAAAAAAACTAAAGAGAAGTTGTTTTTAATCCACCACTTTGTCCATTATTTTCCTAATACTATAGGAAAATGAAATGGAATTCCAGTAGACTTGAGTATCGAAAGTATCACTACATAAATTAACAAAATAATCTATTCGATAAGGCCACTTAAGACAGCCAATTTAAATATTAAGATTTAAATTAAAGGCCATTTAAGACAGCCAATTTAACTCTTAAGAGTAATGAATTATGGTAAATGGATACTCTGTTGATTATCATTCTCATTTTCCATATGGATTGCTTAACCAATTATTTCAACTGCGACTTAAGATCGGTTACTCTTGTTTGTATGTAGTTTTGTTAACACTGAGAAGGTCTAAATTTCCTGTTTGCTAGTGCTGGTAGATATTTGCCTTATTCCTTATTAGATAGTGTATATTTTGTTCACTGAGGTTAAAATGAAATTAGGGGGAGATCATTAAGACAGAGCTCCATTTTCTTTATGTGAAATATTTACATCAACTGTTTCATTTCTCAACAATCGTTTCTCTGATTTTAGCTGTAGTATCAGGAAATAGTCTTTAAAAATGTATTGATGGACTGAAAATTGTACCAGGTTTTGTGATGCAGATTTCAGATACTTCCTGTAAGTTGAATCAAATCTGACAAGAGGTTTACGAATGCCACAAATACATATGCCACCATATGAGTATTCATTATTCTCAATTAATTGCTCTATAAGATGAAATAATGTACAGCTAACAATCAGAATTAGAGCCACCTTATACCAAACTTGATTCTTTCTCACACAAAATATGAAATTAAATTATCTAATCTGGTGATTGATTTTAGAAGAAAGGTAATATGTTTTGAGGGGATTTACAGAGGACTACTTGATCACATATATTTTGAATTAATATGTGTGTGAATTGATAGTATTTCTGTTGAATAATATATACACACATATATAGTGCACATATATCTATATATGTATATGTATTTATATATGTGTATATGCATTGTCTTATAGACATCTATATATGTACTTGTGTGCCATATATGCTTTCATTTCAAGAACAATAGCAATAGCAAATTCTTTTGCAATAAAAGCAAAGAGAAGTTTTAGGAAATGTACATCTATTCTTGTTTCATTCAATTCTTTTTCTCAGTTTATGCTTATGTACAAGATATCTGGAAATTAAAGACCTATAGATAAAAGAAAGTAAACATTAAAAATAATACAAATTCAGGCCAGGTGTAGTGGCTCATATCTGCAATTTTAGCACTTTCAGAGGCCAAGGTGGGTGGATGGCTTGAGCCTAGGAGTTTGAAACCAGCCTGGACAACATGGTGAAATCCCATCTCTACAAAAGATATAAAAATTATCCAGGTATTGTAGTGCACACCTGTAGTCCCAGCTACTAGGGAGGCTGAGGTGGGACAATCACCAGAACCTGGGAAGTCGAGTTTACAGTGAACTGAAATCACACCACTGCACTCCAGCCTGGACAACACAATGAGACTGTCTAAAAAAATAAGCACCATCATCATACAAATTAAACAACAAAAGAACTGTTCATAATATGAGTTTATATAAGTATGTAGAGGAATATCTTGCTTAAGATTAATAAATCCATGAAGATCATATTTTAAACCCACAGATTTTGACTAAAAATATCAAGTAATTATGAAAAAAATTAGAATAAAATGTCACATTCATTTTTATCATGTTTTTAATTATGATTTGTCTTTGTTACATTGGACATAACACAAACTATGATCACTGAAAACTCATACATTTCCTGATTATATTTTGTTAATAATCTGTTTCCTAATGATAATAATTTTGAGAGTTTCAAATACCGGTTTTATAGAAAATTCCTTTTTTAAAGGGAAAAAAAATATCTGAATTATAAATAATTGAGCCCTATTATTGTCTGCACGTGGGCTGGCGAGTACGAGAAAGTGGAGTAGTTAGCTTTAATTATCTGGATAATTTATTTCTGTCAACCCAGCCTTGGTGCCCTTTCCTTTCAAAACTGAAAAGTTATATTAGAAATTATAGTTCGTCTTAAAGGAACTATAACATTAGAGATGACATTTCAGCACATTTGTGGATAAGTTATTTTCACTATGTCACCTTTTCCTGTGATAGTTGTGCAGTGTTCCTATCCTAGGCTAGAGATTGAAAGAGTAGATGACAGGAGGGTCAGGGTACTCTTCTCTCTCCCTTGGAGGCTCCTACCATTGTCGTCTGCAATCAGATTGTTAGCATGTCAGCTCAGTCTGTCAGAATCCCCTTAGTGCTGCTCAGCCAGCTGAGACAAAATACCTTGTGTACTGGCTGTGGATGTCCCTTAACAACACCCAGCCACTCAGTCATGCAGCCTAAATGGGGCAGCAGATAGCACCTTCACGCCAGTGTACGGTAACTGAGCTTTCCATCGATGTGTCCTGACCTTATAAGAAGCGCCACAAAGGGCCAGGGTGAAGAGCCCAGAAAGGCTTGATTGCTACTAACCTTCTCTTGTCTGTTAAAAATGGCAGCTTCTTTTATTCCAGTCACTCAGAAACAAATGTAATAAAACAATCTTTACTCAGAAAACCAATAAAGCATTTCTTTTATGCAGTGATGAAACACAACCACTAGATGACACCAAGAGATAGTTTCTATGTCTGATTAATATCCTGTACTCAGTTGTCTGTTCAAAGGTGACATTCTCGCTAAGATTTTCACTGAGATCACAGATGCAGGCCAATAAGTGATCTAAGTTTTTTAAGTTGTCTCGCTTTGGTATTATCAATTATCATCTAATCAAGAAGACAAAGTCAAACAGGAACAAAATAAAACAAAATACAAAGCAAAAAGCAGATATGGCGTCATTTGGACACTCAGTCTTAAACATTTCCACTTCCGTTTCTTGCTGTCTGTACCATTAATAAGATACTCCCAGTGAGTCATTACTGTGATTTAGAAAAGTTGTGCCAAAAATCTCTATCATAAATCCTTCTCAGGGGCTTGAAATTCAATCATAATATTCTCTCCACACTACATGTATAAGCCAAGTCTCAGCAATATGCTAATATATTTTACACAGTTGTAAACAATTGGCCTGCGTATGCATCCCTGTCAGAAAGAGAAAAACTATAAAGACTAATAAGATTTAACTTTCAAATGATTATCCGTATTTCCTTCAAAAAATCACCAGTTTCATCTCAGATTTTATATGCTGATGGTTCATTGCAAATTGACGTAATTTGTATTTTGGGAGCAGTCTTAAACTTTAAAACATTAGCTTTTGTATATAGTAGAATACTGTTGTAATAGCAGGATATCTATATAATAAGAGTTGCATGCAAATTTCAAAATCTACTACTTGACTAGTAAAATTCTTCAGAAGTCCAAAAGCATAAAGAAACAGTTAATATTAAATACATAATTCTAATAACTATTGCTTGAAACTTCTTGGTAAAGTTTCTATGTGCAGCTTTGACAATATAATGGATTTCATTATTTTAGCCATTTCCATATGGCAAACAAAATTGCAGTTTTTCAAAAAATATATTTACTATCAGAAAAATTGTATATTGATTAAATAATGGGAAAACTCAATGCTCTTGGTCATAAAAGGCATACAATTATCTCTAAAAGTAAAACGTGTGGAAAGTAGCAGAACACAAGATTATACTCATGTATTAAATATTAATTTAGTAAATCACATGTACATCCATTAATTACAAAAGTAAAATGACAAGAAAAAACAAATATGACTTCAATCTGAAATAACTATTTTTTTGCAAACCACTACATTCTACTCTGATTATTTAGGACATCCTTTCTGTTTCCTTCGTGGTTTTTGGAACATTATATGTGTGATTTTCCTGAATTTTATGGGATTTTCTGACATTATGGCAAGATTTTCTAATTTAAATAATACTTATATCTTGGAGTCAATATACAAAGGCATATTTCATATTAACTTGTTAAAAAGTCTTAGTTCATTGGCATAAGAAATGTGTATACCTATATAGACCACATCTGTTTGTTTTTTTTGTTTTTTTTTTTTTTCTTGTTTTCTCAAGTGAAAAGCTTAGGATGGATTCACTAAAATCTTGGTTTGTTTCCAATGGTAAAATGTTAACTTTATTACAAATTGTGTGTACCTATTTTTCATTAGAATTCCTCTGAAATTCCATAAGATTGTAGAAATTAGCCAGTCAAAAATATTTTACTTTTAGAATAAATTTATAATTTTAAAAAGTTAGCCATTTTGTTTTATTGAAATACATAGATGGGAGGAAGGTCTTACAGTTTTATACCAATCACTTATTTTCCCTGAGGTTCTATTGAGTTACTTCTTCTCTGTTGAATTAACTGTGTTAACTTTGCACTTCAGAGAAAAATGTGGATTTCAAGTCTATAAAATGAAACACACATACACACTCACACACGCCTTATTCTGAAATACCATGCAGAGCACTACGGCTTTGTAATGTCATGATGTGTTAACCCTTCCTTTGTGTTGAAGTCCTGGATCAGTAGGTGTTATCTTCAAAACCCCATTAATAGAAGTTATATAGAGACAAGGCAACGGAAAGAAAAGTAGCCCTGAAATATTGTAATGCACAGTTGAAATGAGTGTATTAAAGATGAAATATCAAATTTAATTAGATATTTTTTGCTTGTTTTGCATCTTTTTTTTTTAATGTCCTAACCTTTTCAGTCACTTAAATAGATTTTTTGTCATTTGATTATATTCATGGAAAAGCTTCGATTACTAACCATCTGAGTTTTAGAGGGAGACCTCACAAAGCAGCTTAAAATAATTTGGCTGTCTAATTTATTTTTCTTCCTTTTCTTGATAGAGATATTTTCTTTATTTTTCCCTCCATTTACAGGTGCAGAATTAAAGAACATGTTCGCTCACTATATTATTGATGCACTTAAGTGGAGTGTTCCAAAGCATGTAATTACCATGTAGGCTTATGGCCCTGAAGTAGCCCAGGATAGTGGTGCTGCATATCCATGATTTGAAGGACATACAGTGATGATTATAGAGGCAGTACTCTACATCCATTCTAGCCCTTTTGTGTTTAGCTGGTTGTCATGGCAAATAATTGGATAGAATTTAAGCCACTTTCTTCCAAGTGGGAAATTCATAATTTTACCCTTCACCTAATTTTGTAGATACTTTTAAAGAATCTTAAAGTTTCTACAGGAATGACGTAGAGCAGTGTGGGAAAAATTTTTCACATTCAGCAGTCTCCTCAGAAATTAAACTTCTGTGTAGGGGGTAAATAAATCAATTTCCATTTTCATTAAATGGCTTTATTTTCCTATAACTAAGCCACAGACTTTGAGTTCCTTCATTAAAACAAGGCCAATGTGGTTTACTTTGACAGCTTCCAAGATTAATGGAAAAACAGAGTAAAATATTGAAATCTTATTAAATTTTAGCTAAAATGACATTTTGCCTATAGTCCTGTCTGCAAAAGCTTAAAACCTTTTCAAAACACAGCTGATGGAGGAAATTGAAACTAGAAATGGTTTATGCTAATAGCATAATAGGGTTTGTCATAGGGAGGGTATTAATTGATCCAAAGGATATGTAAGTCAGGTAATAATGATACATTTCATGATTACTTTCTGTTTTAGTTGTATAATATTGAAAGATAAATGTTTTATAATATATCCTCCTTTTATTTGTAAAATACAGTTACAAAACCTTCAAAAATTTAGAATTGATGGATTTCAGTCATTATCCAGACCAATTATCTGAGGTATCATTCAGCCAAATTTTATTTAATGAACACCCTTTGAATACTAGTTCTCTGTTAACAATTGAGAATAATGAGATAAACAATCTTTTAAATGAATAAACAAAATCAAATAATCTTACCCTCAAGAAGCTTACATTCTAGAAATATCAAGATATGAAAAATTATGGCCAAGACAATTGTAGCCATTTAATACAGACCAGAATCCAAGTTCATATTTCCAAAACTGTCATTCTTTGGACAAAAGTCCCCTGTGTCAAGGTTCCCTGCCATTTAATTACAATGTTGCATAATTCCTTTTACATTTATCAGGACCTGAATGCTAAATCACATAGTGGAGAGCACAAAGTAGAAATTGTGTGGAATCCTCAGGGATGTGATATGTTTCTCTAAGATTAGAATTCTTCTTCATGCCCAGAATCACTTACTTCTAAGTAAAGGTAAGGAAAATTTTCATAAAGAATTGGGAAACCATATAAACAGTGGAGAGAAGGCATAAAAGGTAAAAAAGGGAGACAGAAATGGAACCAAAAAGCAGATGATCTTGACAGTAATACTTAAAATAACTACTGTTTGTATCTATAAATTTGAATTAAAGTTTTGACTTACTCCATGTCTGACAGCCCACAATATTTAAAGAAATTATAAAATCATTCATCAGGAAAATACTAATATGATGTAGTACAATTTGTGAATGTCTAATCTCAATCATGCTGTGACATGTGGGGGAAAAAAAAAAAAAAAACAGAATAACACTGTTCAAGATACAACTAAAATTAGATCCCGGAGGTCCTGTTACAGCCTAAGAGTAGTACCAGGTCATTGCTACAAAAAGTTTTATTGTACAGTCACTAAAAGATATATTTACTCTGCAAATCCTAACAAGAACAGACATCACTGTATATATAGTATAGTGTGACACAGTAGAAACAAAGTTCTTGCAAGTTAGGAAATCTCTTTTTCCACAACTATGCTAGTTATTATTCAGTCATTGGAAAACCAAGTGTTCTTTTATTTCCTACTTAGCATTTTGAGTTTCTATTTGCCCTAATTTAGTATTAGGATGAAAACAAAGGTAGCATATCAGATATGGGCTCTTTGAGATCCGTTAAATAAAAGCAAAGTATAATCGATTATCACAGTGTTAAAATTAAACATTATAAGAAAGGACATAACTATGAAAAACTAACAAAGAAACACAGCAAAGAACAAAATGTCTTTGGAAAGGCACGTAAAATATATGTCCAACAAGGAGAAACAGAAAAACTATTCAAAATTTTAAGTCTTTTCTTTGCAAAGGTCTATAAATGACCACCAAGTGAGCTAAAATATTATTATTATTGCTCAATTGAATTTATGCAAGTATCATATTATTCTAGTTTGCTGGTATGAGAGACATTTTTCCTAGGACAATTTAAGGTTAAGTGTATAAACTAAAACGTATAAGTTTTGATAGTAACTGAATTGCATGCCAAAGAAGCTACAAACTGTAGTTCACTAACACAGAAAAAAAAATTGTTTATCATGACTGGCATCTTTTTACTATAATATGTATCTATCTTCATTATTCTTACTCATGGGTAATGTTTGTTTACATAACTTTTGGTCTCATTTGTAATTTGGGATCTTCAGTAATGGAAGACATTTCCCTTAGAGATTTACCCCAAAAATACATACTTTTAAATTAACATTATGTTATTGCTTTATAAGTATGCATTCAGGATTTTAAAGATCATCTTGCCAGAACAAAAAATAAATAAAGGCTGGATGGATCAGAAACCATTAAAACAAACTACATTTGCTGCAAAACAGTGGCAGTGGGGAAAGGTTTATGTTCATTTTTAAATAAAAAATTTTTATTTCATACAAAATTCTTAGTTTATATAAGAAAATATTCAAAGCTTACTCATAACTTCTCACTCCCTAGTTGTAAAAAATCCTATGTAGGATTTGCTAGATCAGAGCTTTAATAAACTTGAAGCTTCACTTCTAGTAAAAAGGTTGAAGTATTTATTGAATTGGTGAAATATTGAAAAGTTGATGTTTTATAGTTTTAACCCTTACATTTGTATTTCACCCATTTTGAATTAACAATGTAACATGAGTTCAAACCTCCCTGAACCCCCTCTGTTTAGATGCTCCATGTAAACCACTTTAAGTAAAATCAAGAAAATGAAAAAGTTTGACATAGGAGAGTAGGAAATATGAATAATGTTGTTTTGTGCACATAAACATCAACTTTTAGATGACATACATGGTGGAAAAATAATTTATAGAAATATTTTAACAACAAAATGCTTTTCCCTCAGGTGCCATTATCATCATTATTATCATTACCATTATTATTTCATAAATGGAATTGGCAAATACAGACCATGAGCCAAATAAAGCTCATGGACTGTTGTAAGTTTTTTTAAACTTAGGATATAATTTATGCACTATAAAATTCACACTTTAAAAGTGCACAATTCAGTGCTTTTTAGTATATTCACAATGTTGTGCAACTATCAAGATTATTCCAAAACATTTGTATTACTCTGAAAAGAAATGCCGTATCTATTAGCTATTACTCCCTATTACCCTTTCACCTCATACCCAGATAACCACTGATCTACTTTCTGTTTATATAAATTTGCCTATTCTGCACATTTCATAAAAATGCAGTCACACAATGTGGCCTTGGTGTCTGGTTTCTTACACTTGCTCTGCATGTATCAGTAATTCATTCCCTTTTATGGCTGGATAATATTCCACTGTATACCTATATCATAAATTAATTTTTATTCATCAGTTGATGGGCAGTTGGGTTGTTTTTACTTTTTGGTTATTATTAGTAACGCTGCTATGAACAAATGGCCTGTTATACACATTGTTGTGTGAATATTGTCAGTTCTGTTGGGTATATCTCTAAGAGTGGAATTGCTGCATCATGTGGTAACTCTATATTTAACTTTTTTAGAAATTGTCAAAGTGTTTTCCAAAGTATCTGTACCATTTTACATTCTCATTTAGCAATCTATGAGAATTTCAGTTTCCTCACATCCTCACTAATACTTTTACAGTTCATCTTTTTGATTATAGCAATCTTAGTGGGTATAAAGTTGTATCTCATCAGGGTTTTGATTTGCATTTTCCTGATCCATCTTCTTATATGCTTATTGGATATTTATATATCATCTGTACAAAAATATCTACATAAATCTTTGTCCATTTTTAAACTGAACCATTTTATTGTTAAGTTGTAAGAGCACTTTATGCATTCTTGATAACAGTCTGTTATCAAATATATGATTTTAAATATTGTCTTCCATTCTTTGGATTATCTTTTCAGTTTTTCAAGCTATCTTTTTGAAAAAGATAGCTTTTGAATCTTCAAGATATCTTTTGAAAAGATATCAAATAATATCTTTTCAAGGTATCCTTTGAAACACAGAAATATTTCATTTTGATAAATTTCAATTCATCTGTTCTTTTTTGCCTTGGTTACTTTTATTTTAGCTGCCATATTTTAAAAATTGTTGTCTAAATCCAAGGTCATGATGATTAATATATTTGTTTTCTTCTTAGAATTTTGTAGTTTTAGCTCTTACATTTAGATTTCATTCATTTTGAATTAACTCTGTGTACGGTGTGAGGTAGGGGGGCCAAGACTAATTCTCTTGCTTGTGAACATCCAGTTGTCTTAGCACCATTTATTGAAAAGAGTATGCTTTCCATAGTAAATTGTTTTGCACCCTATTAAAAATTTATTGGCTGTAAACATAGGGTTTTATTTTTCAGGAATCCCAATTCTATTCCATTAATCTACATATCTATCTTAATACTAATAAAAGACATTTTTTCTTAGTAAAGCTTTTGTATTATGTTTAGAAATGGAGAATTGTGAATTCTAACTTTGTTTTTCTTTCTCAAGGGTATTTTGGCTATTCTGGGTCCCTTCCATTTCCATATACATTTTAGTATCTGCTTGTAAATTTCCAAAGAAATACAGCTGGGATTTTGATAGGGATTACAGACATTAGGTATATAGATTAACTTGAGGAGTTTTGCTCCTTAAATAATAAAGTCTATTAATCATTGTGCAAGGGGTGCAGTTCCATTTATTCAGGTCTTCTTTAACTTTCTTCAACTATGTTTTGTCATTTTCAGTGTATAAATTGTTCACTTCATTTGTTAAATTACTCCTAAGCACTTTTATTTTTAAAAGTATTTTAAAACAAATTATTGTCTTAATTTCATTTTTAGATTGTTCATTGCTGGTCTATAAATATACAATCAATTTTTGCATATGGACCTTGAATCGTGAAAATTTGCTGAACTTGTTCATTAGCTCCAATAGTTTGCTGTTGATTTCTCAGGATTTTCTGTAAACAAATAATATTGTCTACAAGTCGAGAGAGTTTTATACTTTTCACATTCCAATTTGTATGCCTTTTTTCATCAAACGCCCTTTATAAAACCTCTAGCACAATGTGGAATAGAAGTATTAACAGTGGATATTCTTGTCTATTTCCTGATCTTAAGTAAAATACTTTGAGTCTTTTACCATTAAATATGATGTTAGCTCTGAATTTTTTTGTAGACATGTTTATCAGATTGAGGAAGTTCCCACATATTCATGGTTTGTTGAATGTTTTATCATGAAAGGGTGTTGGATTTGTCAATCTCTTGAGAAAATAGTGAAGGTTTTGAGCTTGATTCTTTAACATGGTACATGAGGTATTACATTGATTGATTTTTAGTATGTTGAACCAATTTTACATTGCTATAATTAATTGCATTTGGTTATGTTGTATGGTACTTTTTCTATATTGCTGGATTGAGTTTACCAGTATATTGTTGAAGAAATTTGCATGTATACTCATAAGAGTAATTGGTCTATAGTTTTCTTTTATTGTGATGCCTTTGTCAAGAATTGGTTTTAGGATAATAAAGCCTTTAGATATTGAGTGAGGAAGTATTCACACTCTTCTATTTTTTGAAAGAGTTTATGAAGGATTGGTATTTGCACTTCTTTAAATATTTGGTAGAATTCACCAGAGAAGTCATATTGTTTTGGGATTTTTCTTTATGGGAAGTTTTTAGACTAAAATCCCATCTCTTTATTTGCTATAGGCCTATTCAGATCTTCTGTTTCTACTTAAGTCAGTTTTGGTAGTGTACATCTTTGTATAATTTTTTTCTATTTCATCTGATTTATTTGACTAATTTGCTAGTAAATAGTTTTTCATAGTATTTCATTATAATCCTTTTTATTTGTATAAGGTTAGTAGTACTATCTCTTCTTTCAGTTTGGCTTTTAATAATTTGAACCTTCTCTCTCTTTTTTTTCTTGATTATTCTAGCTAAAGTTTTATCAATTTTGTTGATCATTTCAAGTAACCAACTTTGGGTTTTGTTGCTTTTCTTTACTGTTTTTCTTTTCTCTTATTTACTTGTTTCTTCTGTAATCATGATTAAATACTTACTTGTGCTTATACAAGTTTATATTAGTCCATTTTCACACTGCTCTGAAGAAATAGCCACGATTGGGTAATTTAAAAAGAAAATAAGTTTAATTGACTCACAATTCCACACAGCTGGGGAGGCCTCAGGAAACTTACAGTCATGGCAGAAGGCAAAGGAGAAGGAGGCATCTTCTTCAGAGGGTGGTAGGATGGAGGGAGTGCAAGCAGAGTAAATGCCAGGTGCTTACAAAACCATCAGATTTTGTGAGACTCACTATCATGAGAGCGGCAGGGAGGAAACCACTCCCATCATCCAATTACCTCCACCTTGTCCTGCCCTTGACATGTGGGGATTACTGGGATTATCGGGATTACAATTCAAGATGAGATTTTTGGTGGGGACACAACTAAGCCATATCATTCTGCCCCTAGCCCCTCCCAAATCTCATGTCTTCACATTTTAAAGCACAATTATACATTTCCATCAGTCCCCCAAAGTTTTAACTCATTCCAGCTTTAACCCAAAAGGCCATGGCCAAATTCTCATCTGAGACTAGTCACGTTCCTTCCATCTATGAGCCTGTAAAATCAAAAGCAGGTTAGTTACTTCCTAGATACAATGGGGGTCCAGGCATTGCATAAATACACTCATTCTAAATGGGAGAGATTGGCAAAAAAAAAAAAAATGGGGGAATACAGGCCCCATGCAAGTCCAAAATCCATCAGGGTAGTCATTAAACCTTGAAGTTCCAAAATGATCTCCTTTGACTCCACGTCATCCAGGTCATGCTGATGCAAGATGTGGGTTCCCACAGCATGGGCAGCTCCACCCTTGTGACTTTTCAGGGTACAGCCAACCTCCCACCTGCTTTCATGGGCTGGCATTGAGTGTCTGCAGCTTTTCCTGGTGCATGGTGCAAGCTGTCAGTGGATCGACCATTCTGAGATCTTGAGTACAGTGGCCCTCTTCTCACAGTTCCACTAGACAGTGTCACAGTGTGGACTCTGTATGGGGGCTAAAATTCCACATTTCCCTTCTGAACTGCCCTAACAGAGGTTCGCCATGAGGACTCTGCCTCTGTAGCAGCCTTCTTCCTGGACATCCAGGCATTTCCATACCTCCTCTGATCTAGGCTGAGGTTCCCAAACCTCAATTCTTGGCTTCTATGCAAACACAGAATCAGGATCAGATGGAACCCACCAAGACTTGGGACCTGAATACTCTAAAGAAATGATCTGAGTTGTACCTTGGCTCCTTTTAACCGTGACTGTAACTGAAGCAGCTGGGATGTAGGGCACCACCATGTCCCAAGGCTGCAGAGAGAAGGGGGCCCTGGACCCAGTCCATGAAACCAACTTTTCCTCCTAAGCCTCCAGGCTTGTGATGGGAGAGGCTGCCTTGAAGATCTCTGATATGCCCTGGAGATATTTCCCCCATTGTCTTGGTGACTAACATTTGGCTCCTCTGCAGTGGGCTTGAATTTCTCCCCAGAAAGTGGGTTTTTTCTTTTTCTACCCCAGAATCAGATACAAATGTTCCAAACTTGTATGTGTTGATTACTCTCAAACGCGTAGCTGCTTAGAAATTTCTCCCACCAGACACCCTAAATCATCTCTCACAAATTCAAAGTTCCACAGATCTCTAGGTCAGGGGCACAATGCCACCAGTCTCTGTGCAAAAGCATAGCAAGAGTGACCTTTACTCCTGTTCCCAGCAAGTTCCACATCTCCATGTGAGACCACCTCAGCCTAGACTTTATTGTCCATATCACTATCTGCATTTTGTTCAAAGCCATTCAACAAGTCTCTAGGAAGTTCCAAACTTTCCTACATTTTCCTGTCTTCTTCTGAGCCCTCCAAGCTGATTGAACCTCTATCTGTTACCCAGTTCCAAAGTTGCTTCCACATTTTCAGGTATCTTTATAACAGTACCCCACCTGGTACCCACTTATTGTGTTAGCCTGTTCTCACACTGCTATGAAGAAATACCTGAGACTGGGTAATTTATAAAGAAAAGAAGTTTAATTGACTCACAATTCCACATGGCTAGAGAGGCCTCAGAAAACTTGTAATCATGGCAGAACGCAAAGGAGAAGCAGGCACCTTCTTCAGAGGGAGGCAGGACAGAGTGAGTGCCCTTCTTCAGAGGGAGGCAGGACAGAGTGAGTGCAAACAGGGGAAATGCCAGATGCTTATAAGATCATCAGATCTTGTGAGACTCACCCACTGTCACAAGAACAGCGTGGGAGAAACCACTCTTATGATCTAATTACTTCCACCTGGTCCCACCCTTGACATGTGGGAATTATTGGGATTATAGGGATTACAATTCAAGATGAGATGTTGGATGGGGACACAGCCAAACCATATCAAGGCTTTTGTTTGCTCAATTATTTTCTGAATTTTTAAGGTAAAATGCTAGTTCATTGATGTGAGGTTTTCTTTCTTTTTAAAATATATATCATTAAAGATATATATTTCACTCAAGGCAATTTTTTAGATTATAGTCCATAAGATATGATATGTTAGGTTTTTGTTTCACTTATCTCAAAGTATTTTTAATTCATCTATGATTTTTTTCTTTGAATTATTGGCTATTTAAGAGTTTTAATTTTTACGTATTTGTGAATTTCCCAATTTTCATCTACTATTGAAAATACTACAATTTAATCCCATTGTAGTCAGAAAACGTATTTTATATGATACCTACTCTTTTAAATTGCCGAGCTTATTCTTTTAACTAAACTTAGACTATCTATGTAAATGTTTCATGTGTACTTGGGAAGAATGCATATCCTGCTGTTTTTGGGTGGATTGTTCTATAAATGTTTGGGAGGTGTAGTTGGCTGGTAGTACTGTTCAAGTTTTCTATGTAGTGTTAATCATCTGCCTTTTTCTATCCATTATTGAAAGTGGGGTACTGACGTCTTCCATTGTTATTGTTAAATATTCTATATCTCCCTTGATTCTGAAAATGTTTTCTTTCATGTATTTCGGGGATCTTTTGTCAGATGCATATATGTTTATAATTTTTGTAAGTGTTTGATAGTTTAACCCATTCATTATTACAAAATATCATTATTTACTAATAACAATTTTCACTTTAAAGCCTATTTTCTATAGCCACTCTAGCTCTCTTTTTAGTTATTTTTGTTTACTATTTACAGAATATATTTTTCCTCAACCTTTTACTTTAGGTTTACTTATGTCTTTGAATCTAAATTGTCTCTTTTAGACAGTATATAGTTTAAAAAAAAAAAAAAAAAAAAAACTTCTGTCAATTTCTAGTTTTCAATTGTAATAATGAATCCATTTTCATTTAATGTAATTGCTCATAAAATTGGATTTATCTGTTTTTTTCTATATGTCTTATTTTTCTTCCTTGATTCTATTGCTGCCTTTTTGTGTGTGTGTTAATGATTTTTCTACTTTGTAATGCTTTATTATAGTTTTCATTATATGTTTTAGTTGTTTCTTTGTGCTTGCCCTAGTAAATATAATTTATATTTTAACTTAGAACAATCTAGTTCAGATTAATACCAATTTAACTTCAACAAAGTACAAAAACATTATATACTGTTTTATAGTATCAGCCCTCCTTTACTCTAGTTGTCATACATTATATCTTTAAATATTTTGTGCCAATACACATAAACTTTTAATTATTGCTTTCTAAAGTTGTCTTTTAAATCAGAAGGGAATGTTCCAAAAAATAAATATATTTATGCTATCTTTTGTGTAACTGATGTAGTTACCTTAACTGATGTTCTTCATTTCTTCAAATAGGTTCAAGTTATTATCTAATGTTCTTTCATTTCACCCTGAAGGATAGGATTTTCTTTAGTATGTCTATTTGCTAACAGAATATTTTATGTGTTTTGTAAAGCTAATTATCTTTTAAATTTTTATTTTTGGAGGGTAATTTTGTCAATATAGAATTCTTGGCAGATAACTTTTTAATTTTCTAGTACTTTCAATATGCCTACTGGCCTATAATGTTTCTGATGATAAATCAAGTGTTGATCTTAATGAAGATTTTTTATGTTATGAGTCCCTTCTCTCTTGCAACTTTCAATTAGTCTTTTTGTTTGGCTTTTAGCCATCTTATTATGATATATCTACATGTAGATCTCTTGGAATCTAGTGAGATTTTTTAGATGTATAGATTAATGTCTTATATCAAACTTAAGACTTAAGCAATTATTTCTTCAAATATTTTCCTATCTTTCTCTTTCATGTTCTTTGAGTTTAACATTATGTGTATATAGATATGTTTGATGGTATTTCCTAGGTCTCTGAGACAATATTCATTTTCCTTTTCTTTTGGAATCATAATACATGAACTTCCCACCCCAAGGAGTCCCAGAAACGTCTTTCCCATCCTCTAATAATTTTACTCACTCATACGATTTTATTTTAACTTTACCCCCTTGGTAGGGGTCTGTAGGTTATGATTCAGACTGGTAAAGATATCAGCCAGGTACAAAGTCAGCATTTACCTTACGAGAGTTTTTGTTTTTATTTTTATTTTAACTTTACTCATTGGTAGGAGAGTTGAGGCAAGAAGCTTTAACTTGAACCAGCCAGAATCCAAGGTTAGCCCAGTATCAATATCCACTTCAATTCTCTCCCTTTCTTTAATTTTAGCTACTACAGATATCAATAACCAAGAAATTGTAGATTTAGTTTATTTCTTACTACTGTACATATCATTATGAATTCAAACTCTTCAAGAGTTTGATCCATTATTTCTTAACTCTATTGGTAACTTTTGCTTTTATCAATTGATCACAACACATCTGCAGCTCCATACTACTGGTAGCCCCATGACCATCGAAAAATTCTTTATCCTCTTACCACTATTCATTCTTTTTTCAAAACACATGTTTCAGTGAGTCAGGGTCATTCTTGGAAACACCCACTCCACTCCTGTTACCAGCTACCTAGAGTTAGACAAACTTCAAAGTTTGAGGGCATTGCCAGGTCTGTCTATTCAAGATGTCTGACACAAACTGCAGGTTTGGGAAATTTCTAAAACTACCCTAAGTTTTGATGATTTGCTAGAAGCTTTCACAAAAACCATTGAAAGTTATTTTAGTTGTGATTTTACTTTAGTATAAGGAAAAAATACAAATTAAAATCAACCAAAGAAAGGGTTGTTCAGGGCAAAGCCTGGAAGGGTTCTAAACATGAAGATACTGTTATCATCAGGAAACATTGTCTTTCCAGAGTTAACATATGACAATATACATGTAGTGCTGCCAACCAGAGAAGCTCACCAGAGATATGGTATTTGGAGATTTTTGGGGGGGCGATTAATTACATATGTATGATCAAGTGATTATCCACATGATTGAATTCAATATTGAAGTCAACAGATTATCATATGACCCAAGGACACCCCCCAACTTCTTAATCACATGGTTAGTGTTTCTGGCCTCGTTATTTCATACCCTAAAACTGTTAGGTATTGCAAGCCTCATCCCATCCTAAGATCTGGTATGGCCAACCCTTGGTCTAAACAAACTCTCCTTTGATGACGGAAGTGTATGATGTTGATTACTTCCCAGAATGTGAGGCAAAGGCCGGATCTCTTTCTGACCAACGACAAATTGTTTATGACATGTACTAGACAGATAAGTAAATTACAATTATCTGGAAATGAGGTTTGGATTATCATCAGAAAAACCTGAGGCACAGTTCCCTTCACTAAAGCAATGATAATGATTAGAAAATTCAAGGATATTTTTCCCATATAGGCTTTTTTATACAACAAACACCTGAAAACTTTGTGATTTAAAACACCAATTATTTTTTATCTCATGAACCTGTGAGCCTGCAATTTGAATTAGCTCATCTTGATATAACTTCTCAGCTTGAATGCATTCACTCAATGTGTCTGCCAATCCAGCTTGCAGCAGGCCAGTCTGAAATGGCTTAGTTGAGAGAGAACATCATTGCCCCCTGTGATGTTTCATTCTCCAGAAAGCTAGTTTGGACAATTCAACTGGCACCTGGCCCTTTAGACTTCCAAAAGAGTGACGAGAAAGTAGGCAAGTTCTCTTAGGTTCTGTACTTATACCTGCAAAGTCATATCATAAACATGATGAATACAGAGATAGGAATTAATGTGGCCATTGTTTTTGCAATCTAACAAAGGAGGTTATTACCAGAAGCAGTGGGACTACACGTTGAATTAGTGAAATTGATATATGTCCACAACAGTGTGTATAATGTTATTATAACCTCTGCTTTATAAATGAGAAAGTAAAATTTATTAAGTATCTTTAATGAGATCATATTATTAGTGAGAACTGGGACCAAATAGATCTTCTGACTCCAAGTAGATATTTCCATTAGAACAGATATATAAGTATACAGACATGCATACACATATTTCTTTATTGCTCATAATTCATGTCAATTAGTCTTTATTAGAATATGAGATGTATAAATGTAAGAGAATTTTTGTATTAAAATTGACAGATACATTTTAGAACAAGTTTATGAGCTACGCAAAACTTTTATCCTATAGTGTTTATATTTAGTACACAGAATTAACATATTTCAAAGTATAGTAACATTATATCCAGTAGGATTATTTCTTATGTAAAGCAAACTGTCTTTCAAATTTGGATTAACCATATCTTTCATGACCCAATATAGGAAGTAAAAGCAGTAAAGTTAGTAGCATACATGGGAATATGGACTCAGAAGATGATGAACAGAAAAAGTCTCTGTAATTAAAAATAGAAATAAATAAAAAATAGACATTGATAAGTATAAATCTAAGGTAAGCTAGTCATAACTCATGCAAATTTTACATATGTTGAATAAGAATAATTTATGGTGCAATTATTCAGCCATGAGAGCTTCTAAAGAGTTTATTATATATACTTTTAATACAGGTTCTATCCATAGTATTTATTTCTAAATCTTGACATTAAAAGTGAGTGCATATTTAATCTAACCAGCTTTCATCTTACTGTAACTTTATGAGAAAATTATTCTCCCTATGTTAAAATCATGGAGCATAATTTGATTTCCTTAGGATATGATTGGTTGATGTTAATCAAATTATTTGTCTTGAATTACTTATACTAGTATTCTCAACAATCTTTTTATACAGATACCTATTAATTTATTTTTATCATTATAGCAGACCCATAAAGACTAAATATGGCAACACAGGCAAATGACAATCTTGGTCTGATTAAATGACAAGATGCTCAAAATATCTTATAAAGCAGGACATTTTTATTTCAATTTTTAGGAGAAGAAATATAGAGATTGAGTTTTATAAGGTTGCAAGATCAGTAATCCAAAAAACTGGAACTCAAAAAAGTTTGATCTAGCAATAAAGATTAACTCTTTCTAACTCTTTCTACTGGAGTACAGCAGAAAAAAAGACACATATATCAAAAGGAAAAGTAAATCAGTTGGGTCCAGTATATACATATAAGCTGATGGGATGGGGATTGAGCAAAGGAAGTAGAGAAGATTCTTCAACTACAGAACAATGTTCCAGTCAGGCAACTTTGTTAATTCTTGCTGATATATGAGGAATCATGTATAAAATGTTCATGGCAATCTTACTTATAATGAACAACATTACAAAGAACTGAAATGTCCACCAACAATAGATAGGTAAATAAATCCTAGTAAATGCACATAATGATACAATGGAATATCACATAGCAGTGAGAAACTACAAACTGTTAATACGTACCACAACATGGATGAGTCTTACAGAATAATGTTGTGTGAAATAACTCAGACAGCAGATAACTACCTAACTCCATATGTATGAATTTCAAAACCAATATACCTAGTCTGTAGTGACAGAAGTTGGAATGGTGGAGGAGGACATTATGTATCAGTCTGGGTGCTGGTAGTATTCTATATTTTTACCTAGGTTGTAGAAAATGAGTGTCTAGATGTGAAGAACTTAATAAAGCTTTACTTAATATTTTTGTACTTGATATAAATTATTTTTGTGGGGGAAAGAAAAATAATGTTGCAATGAATTCTCAAAGTAATAATATATTTGAGAAAGTGCAGTGATTCAAAATATATTTTCTAAAGTACAGTGTCAGTCTTCATTGAATACCTTAACATCTCAAAGCACTTATAACTGGCCAGAATTGCTGTAGCTTTAAACCTGGAGATTAGCCAGAGTCAGAATGGGCATGCAGAAACCAGTGGGGTTTTTTTGTTTGTTTAGTTGGTTTGGTTGATTGTTTTGTTTTGGTTTGGTTTGGTTTGGTTTGGTTTGGTTTGGTTTGGTTTGGTTTGGTTTGTGAGACGGAGTCTCACTCAGTAGCCCAGGCTGGAGTGCAGTGGTGAGATCTTGGCTCAGTGCAAGCTCCGCCTCCTGGGTTGACGCCGTTCTCCTGCCTCAGCCTCTTGAGTAGCTGGGACTACAGGCGCCCGTCACCATGCCCACCTAAGTTTTTGTATTTTTAGTAGAGACGAGGTTTCACTGTGTAAACCAGGATGGTCTGGATCTCCAGACCTCGTGATCCACCCACCTGGGCCTCCCAAAGTTGGGATTACAGGCGTGAGCCACTGCGACCGGCCAATCAGTGGTCATTTGAGGAATACATCATTCTGGTCATATAGCATTAGCTGCTGCTTTTTCTCCAAAGTGAGAACTGATCGAGAGGATTTGAATGGAAATCCATTGTCCTGTGACGTCTCATCAGCTCCAGAGAAAATTGGGCACTTTACGTAAAACAAATGTTTTAAATTCTTAACTGACTTTCTAAGGTTTCAAGGTTAGGGTCCAGGCATTTGGTATTTAGAAGCTCCATACAGGTTTTGATGAGCAACCAGGCTTGAACAACACTGTTCTAAGAAACAAAAGTTAAAAGGAAGAACATACAGAGCTTCTTGAGGGCAATGTCTTCACTCCATTTTATCCTTTCCATCACCATGTGAGAGCGATGCTTATCTTCAGTTTAATGATGTGTATCTTCAGTTTATAAAGGAGGAAACTGTACCTACAAAAGTTTATAGAACATGCCCAAATACAGACAGGGAGGACGTGGCCAGATCGGGATGCTACATCATATCAATCATGCTCCAAACAGCTGATTTGTTATACCAGGCTGCCTCCCAAGATAAATGGACATTTTGGGAAATTCATTATTATGAACCATCAACCCTACGAATTTACTCATAAATTTTTGTGAGTAAATATAGGAGAGTATAAATATAAGAGAATCTAATACTCATTTCTTATTTGGTGAAAGCGAGAAATGAATATTTGATTCTCTTTTATTTAGAGTCTGAATTCTATACTCTTCCTTCACAAGCACAAACAAAGTAGTATCAGTCTTGTACCACACTGGCTGAACTCTCTCAAAAGATCAAAACTGTACCAAGGGCTGAAAGAGGACAGTAGGTGGCAAACCCATTGCTTCAGTTTTAAAGAGTTGGCAATGAGCAATTTTACTGTTTCTTATTTAAATTCATGAAGCAGAAGAAACATCATGTTAGTTAAGTGCATGCACTCTGGAGCAGTCTGCCTGATTTGGACTCCTGGCTCTCCTACTTCCTAAGTGATGTGGAGCAAGCTTCTAAACTCTGTGGACCTTAGTTTAACCATATATGATGGGAATGGTGATAATAATAGCACCTACTTCAAGGCATTAAGTTCATATTTGTAACGGATGTATAACAATATCTGGCTCATAGTCTGGAGGTCATTATTCTTAGCAAACTAACACAGGAACAGAAAACCAATTACCACATGTCCTCACTTATAAGTGGGAGCTAAATGATGAGAACACATGGACACATAGAAGAAACAACACACACTGGGGTCTTTTGGAGGATGGAGGGTGAAAGGAGGGAGAGGATCAATAAAAACAACTAAGGGGTACCAGACTTAATATCTATGTGATGAAATAATCTATACAATGGCACAAGTTTATCTATGTAACAAACCTGCACTTGCACCCCTGAACATAAAATGAAAGTATTTTAAGCCTATTTTTTTTAAAGTAAAGGTATGCCAAAATGAAGTTATAAAATTGTGGTATACATTTAGCAAAATTATGCTTTAAACATTTATAACACATTTATTTATTCACAAGACAAAGGATTTATTTAAAAAGTCATCACGCTGGGAGTCTAATAATGGGACGTAAATTTGAATGAACAGTGCCTTCATTTTTCAGTCATATTGTTGTATTTCTAACCGTGTATAATTAATTTGGAGATTATAGTCTAAATGAGAATCTTCCTGAGTGTGAAGCCCATATTAGTTTCCCATTCCTACTATAACAAATTACCACAAACGTAGTAGCCTAAAACAACTTGAGTATATTATCTTACAGTTCTGCATATCGAAAGTCTGAAAGCGGGATGGTAGGGCAATATTTTTTCTGGAAGCTTTAAGAGAAAAGCCTGTTTCTTTGCCTTTTCCAACTTTTAGATGTTGCCTGCATTTCCATTCCTTCCTGCACTCTGACTGCTGCATCCATCCTCATACCTCCTTCTCTAACTCTGAACTTTCTCTTACAAGGACCCTTGTGATTACATAGGACCCACCTAGGTAATTCAGGGTACTCTCCCCCATCTCAAAATCTTTAACTTAACCGTATCTGAAAGCCTCTTTAGCATTGTAAGGTAACATACTTATAGGTTTTAAGGATAAGAACATGAACATCTTTGCAGAGCTATCATTCTGCCTACCACGGAAGCCCAAAACAAAAACCACCCCAAGAAAGTTTCTGTTCTGCACTTTCTGCATTGTAATTCAGGTTGAGGTTTGTTTGTTTTTTTTCCTGAACTTTTCAGCTGATATCTTAGAATGGTTATTACCAGTGAGTCACAAAGGATTTCGGCCCAGAGGATTTTACTTAACAGCATATGTATTTTCATATGCTTGATGCAGAAATGATGTTCTTATAATGTGGCTGCTATAACTTGGTATTAAGTAACAAGGAAGCTACCTCTGTTACCCAAAGTTTGCATAACATGGAACTAATTATTTACATTTATATGAAAAATACACAGAAAATATACGTTGCTTCATATTGTATATATGAATGGATACTATAGTCTGACATTTTTTTCACCACAAGTTGGTCTTCTAGACATTGTTAACATACAGTATGTAAAATCTGAGGATCTACGAATTCATATAAGATCTAAATTGATCTACTTGCCCTGTAAAGAAAACTAAATCAGTAAGATAAGATTCTGCTTAAAAAAACAACATCTGTCTCATGGTAAGTATTTGATAAATAGATTTATGATGATGATGATGATGACGATGATATGTGCAAACTTAGATTCTCACAGAAAGCAATCATACAATGCAGGTAGCATTTTATTACTTTTATCATCTTTCGTGGTCCTGCATCACAAATATATCACTCTCTTCTCAAAACGCTGGGGGAGAAAGTTAGCAATGTTTTGCAAAATTTTGTTAAAAAATCACACAATTATTCTGCACAAAACAATTCTTCTCATGCTGCTGCCCTTTTTTTGTTTTTGAATACACAATCTTTTATAGTATGAATAAGAGGAAGAAATAATTACATCAAATCTCATATTACAAAGCCTCATTAAAAATCGATTGCCACCTTCTGCTTCTTTAATTTCTCCTTATACCATTTAGTCAGTTTTATAACTGACTCTCATTTTTCTAATGAGAGACAATTTTTCACTCCCACCTACATAAGGTTAACAGAATCAAAAGAAACCAATTCTATTTTCTACCTAATAAAATGCTAAATATATATATATATATATATATATATATATATATATTTTTTTTTTTTTTTTTTTTTGAGATGGAGTCTCTCTCTGTCACCCAGGCTGGAGTGCAGTGGCACGATCTCAGCTCACTGCAACCTCTGCCTCCCGGGTTCAAGCGATTATCCTGCCTCACCCTCCTAAGTAGCTGAGACTACAGGAGCGTGCCACCATGTCCAGCTAATTTTTTGTATTTTTAGTACAAATGGAGTTTCACCATGTTAGCCAGGATTGACTCGACCTCCTGACCTTGTGATCCGCCTGCCTGGGCCTCCCAAACTTCTGGGATTACAGGTGTAAGCCACCATGCCAGGCCAAAATGCTATATTTTTATGTAGATCAATATGATTCATCATATTATTTGCTTTCAAAAATGTTTAAGTTTTTGAATAAAATTTTGAGAAAAGTGATTCATTCACATATCCATCTCTGCTCAGCTAATTGAATAAAGATTCTTTAGCTTGGGGACATTTTTAACTTTTCAGCATGCCAGTTTCCTCAGCAATGATAGACACACCTATCAGTAGGATCTTCAGATTCACTGAACCTCTGTTAGTCTCCCTAATCAAGAAATAAGCCATATTTCACAAAGAAATAGTAATGTATACATTTATGAAGGTAAAATAAAGTCAGTTATTATGAACTCAAATTCCTGTCCAAAGTTTCATATGCAAAAACGGGTGTGAATCTGATTTTAAATTAATAAGACCTTCAGTGTGCTTGCATAATTGAATTTTATAATTTATGGAATAATGAGCAGGTATTGGTCTTTGATGTTCTAAGATAAATTTAAATTATCAACTAAAATAATCTTGAGCCAAGATTTGGTATGTATGCTAAAAGATATCTTTCTGCTTACATGTCACATGTATTAAATTTGCTCTTTTGTGCTATGGAGAAAATCATTTCAAAATATGGTAGTAAGTAATAGAAATGGTTTAATTCTTTCTGAACTCTTACTTCTACCAAAATAACAATAAAGTTTAGAAAATGAGACTGTTGGGAAAACAAACTCAGAATATAAGAAGTTCCTGGGGTGCCAGGGATAATAAGGTTGTGTAGTCATCAAATTTTTGTGATTATTGATGTAAATTTCTACAAGTAGTTATTACACTATCTTCCTGTGGCCAAAACCTCCTGGTCCATTTTCTATCAGGCATCTCTCAAGTAGATGCTCATAGGCCACCCAATATTTTGTATGTAATACTCCTGGAGCAAGTGCATGTGCCTCTTGCTGCAGAGTGGGATGGAAATATTTATAGCAAAATTTTAATTTATTGTTGCTTTTCCCATTCTTCTGTAGTTATCTGGGCCTGAAAATTATCACCCCTTATCATAATTGGAAACACACACACACAACACTCAAATTCTGTAGTTTCAGAGGAAAATAAAATGAAATTTCATGAGTTGGCATATGCCTGTTTTGGCCTATCCCCTTCTTTGCTTCCCTCCAATAGCAGGGGTAATTATAAGTTCACTATATTTTATCATTTGACTTTATCTGTCAAAATGTTGTTTTAAAACGCATATGCCTGCTGTTTTTAAGTCTTTCTGCATCCCAGCTGAGGCCTTTGTGCAGCAAATGTTACAGTTGTGCCTTTTTTTCCGTGCTATCTGGGACAGAAGGAGAGTATAGGTAACCACTGGTGAACTAACTAAGAACTTGAATAACTCCCACAGGAAGAGCTGGTAGGGAGTTTGTATTTTTGGCCATGAATCCAGGGCTTTCATTTTAAGTTCCAGGGTGCGTCATGCAGTTGAGCACTGATTGAATGGGGGCACTGGGGGCTCTAGGGAGCAAGCTGTGACATTTTTCTGAGCCTGAAGGTTGCTCACAGTCATTACTGCACAGGCCTTGTTGACTGCTACTTCAGGGAAACACAGGGAGAAGGAGGTTGTGCTTCCAAGTGTGGGTGGTCGAATAAACTCTTTTAGCAGCAGCAGTTGGTCTATTTAGCCTGAAAAAGAGACCACCAGCAGCCCCCAAAGTGCTAAAAAAATTACAATCAATTTTAAAAATATATATTATATTACATAAAAGACTATAAGAGTGAGTGCTGAGCATTGCTTTACAGTAGTCCTAGCTGCTAAATGAGGCAGTCACATGTAGCCAAGCGGGATTTATCCTGTAACCCAGAGAATTTCCAGCTCTCCCACTATTCTGTCCTTCTCTCAGGAGGAAGAGAGAAAAAAGTCTAAACAAAACAAAAAATAGCAGCAGAAAGCAAAAAACACAAGCTAGTTTAGAGAAAAGGTATTGAAGGAAACTACTGAAATTTAGTAGTCTTGAGACTTACACTTTGGTTATGAGTGGTTTAAGATTAGTTTTTATGTAAAGGGATTTTTAAGGCTCCTATGCTGGCCTTACACTTAGGTAGTGATTAGGGACCAGCTTATGTCTTCAAATTCATTTAGGATATTAATCGTCAGTATTTTTCTTTAATATTGGTGTTAACAAGGATTATCTCAAAGTTTTAAAAGACATAAATGAGGCCTGGCATGGTGGCTTCTGCCTATAATCCCAGCACTTTGGGAGGCCAAGGAGGGCGAATCACAAGGTCAGGAGTTCGAGATCAGCCTGACCAACATGCTGAAACCCTGACTCTACTGAAAATACAAAAATTAGCTGAGTGTGGGGGTGCACACCTGTAATGCCAGCTACTCAGGAGGCTGAGGCAGAAGAATCACTTAGACCTGTGAGGTGGAGGTTGCAGTGAGCCAAGAATGTGCTACTGGACTCCAGCCTGGACAATTCAGTGAGATTCCATCTCAAAAAAACAAAACAAAACAAAACAAAAAAGATATAAACAATGTCACTTTACTTCATTAGTAGTTTAAGAAATTCTTGGCTGCTAGATTTTTTCCAAATGCTGATTTAAAATCATAGGTAAAACATAAAATATATTAATACCTAAACCATCATATTAAAATAAAGATTTTTTAAAAATCTATACAATCAGAAATGCAAATATCAGCGTTATTGCAAGCAACCTATACATAGATGGATTGACTAATGATATCTTAATTCCAAATGTACAAAATACAACTCCTTCCATACTTTGAGGTTCTCATCAAACTCTAAACTTAAAGTGCAGTGTGTGAAAGAAATAACCTTTCTAAGACCGTCATTATGAAAAACTCTCACATTTTGAAGAATTCAGAGATACACCTTGTCTCAGAATTCTTCCAGCAATGGGAAACAGGTAGTCTCATACATTTAAAGAACTTTACTTATTGAAACATGTGTAGTTAAATTAAACTGAATTATGTGTTAGCCCCTCCAAGAATCATGTTGCTTTAAGAAACCATACCTGATACACAAAGGTATTAATGAAATGGGAGAGTTCCCTGTCCCCCCTCACAGGATGTACAATAGTGGTGTGGCTTGTCTGTTCAGCAGCCACGCACTCAAACCACTTATGGGAGGGAGAGCACACAGACGAGCAGGTGCAGGAGCCAAGGTGAGCACTTTGGGGCTCCAGGTCCACAGTAGTGTCTAGGGGTGGGTGCCTGTGACTCCCAAAGCCCCAGTGGGCTTGTTACAGTGCTCTTTTAGCTCTGCTGTCTACAGACACCTTAAGTACCCTCTTGGTCCCCGAGTTCTTGTCCGGTGTCCAGGAAGAGTCAGATCACATGGAAAAACCGAAGGATGGCAAATGCAGGGGTTTTATTGCTGGGTGGAGGTGGCTCCCAACAAGATGGATGGGAAGCTGGAAAGGGGATGAAGTGGGAAGATGATCTTCCCCTGGAGTTCAGCCGTCCCATGGCCGAACTCCTCTAACGTTCAGATGCTCCTTCTCTTCTCTCCTTTGTCAAGCTGCCCTGCCACTCTGCTGCTCTTCTGTTCCTCCTGCTCTTCTGCTTGTGGAACCTGAGGTTTGGGGTTCATATGGGTAGAGGATAGGTGGGTGTGCTGGGCCAAAAGGCAACATTTGGGTGTGAAAACAGAAATGTCTGTTCCCATTTAGGGCCACAGGTTTCCAGGCTTAATGGAGGGATCTTTGCCAGGGACCCACCTTTTTTTACCTAGTATCCCTGCCTCCTATCCATATCATTAACAGTTAGAACCTCATAAAAAGAGAATTCCATGTTTGGAAAATGGCAACCACAAGATTTCCCTAATCTGGGCATTTTCTCCATTCAAGCCTTTTCTCTCTCTGGCGACTTACTCTACATTTAACATATTCCCCATTTCTATTAAATCTCTCAATTGTTTGTAAACAAACCACTGTGATTTTAGCACTTCAATGTCTTGCTTTTCAGGTTTCTGATATATAGCTTTTTCTCCCACAAATGACTTCCCCGTTCTTTTTAACAACAGGTACTAGGACTCAGCTCTTAGTGAGGTAAGGGCTCTCTAGTTGGTCTTCAGGCTTTCCTTCATTTTCTCACATAGGCCTCCTCTGGATAGGGTGACCTGACAGTTTGGAAACTTCCTGTATTCCTGATTCTAATACTAGGAGTCAAGGGTCTGATTCTTTATAATTTTATTCCATTTGGAGTCATGCAATATTTATATGATTCACCTTCCATTTGAGAATCTGTAGTGTGTTTAAAGTTAGCTTTCCTCTTCTGGTTCTCTTCACCAGAAGAACCAACATTAATTCCTTCAGCACTTCCTTGAATTTCTCTTAAAATGTGAGTTCTGGAGTGAAAAACTTAACTCTGATTATACTCTAACAATTTAATTACTCCTTCCTTTTACCTAAACACTTTTGTGCCATCTCAGATTTTACTCATTGTTATAGTAGAAGTTAAATTATGTCAAAGAGTTGAAATTTAACCAAAATTATTAAGTTATTTTCATAGAAACTTCTATTAAGGGGATGTGTCCTTTATCCCGTAGCTATACAGCTACCTTGAATGGGCTTTTTTAAAAAGAAGTATTTAGTGAATTTACTCAAATCAGGAATGTTTAAATGATATAGAAGTGAGATATATTAGAAATCCATATACAATAAAAAGTGAAATAAACTAGCCAACTCCATGTACATTTCCAGTTAAACATTTATACTGATACATATTAACCTTTTTCTTTAAATAGGGTTGGACAGGAGTAAGCACTTTGGGAGGCCGAGACGGGCGGATCACGAGGTCAGGAGATCGAGACCATCCGGGCTAATACGGTGAAACCCCGTCTCTAATAGAAAATACAAAAAAACTAGCCGGGCGACGAGGAGGGCGCCTGTAGTCCCAGCTACTCGGGAGGCTGAGACAGGAGAATGGCGTGAACCCGGGAGGCGGAGCTTGCAGTGAGCTGAGATCCGGCCACTGCACTCCAGCCTGGGCGGCAGAGCAAGACTCCGTCTCAAAAAAAAAAAAAAAAAAAATACATATATGTATATGACATGATGATTCTGGCACAAAGGTCAGATGTTTTCAAGTTTTAAAAATGGTATGTTTCAACAACACTCCACATAAATATAAGCCCCTGATTTAATTTAATGATTTTATCATGCCAGAAGCACAGTTGGTTTTAATTTTTTAAAACAGATACTGGTATCATAGGCATTTCTCACACACAGTATCTTAGTATGGACAAAAATATTTAAGATTGATTTTTGCCATGATGTTTTAAACTTTCATTCTTTTAAATACAAAATGACAGCCACACGTATTTGTCTTTTCAATAAAACACAGTCTTCAAAAAGTTACTGATGATTGCTCTTTACGGTTCCTAGCCATATGCCCTCTCTTAGTTTTTCACATAATATAAATTATATTTTTATGCAGGATTGTATTAACATCCAGTAGTTCTTAAACAATGTTAGCAAATAACTATAAAAACCCCAAATGGAGCAATGTCAACATTTTTCATAGTGTACTTTCATCTCACTAAAGTTAAAGCTGTTTCTTTTGAGTATTTTTTCACTTCTATGTGAAGTAGGTTGTTACGGTTTCATTAGTGGTTTTATTATGTGGCTTTTTAAAATAAAAAAAAAATCATTTTAATTTCTTCCACAGTTCACATCTCTCAGAAGAAATCTTTTTTTTTTTTTTTCCTTGTAAATTATATAGTCCAGGGATGTTTTGAATAAACAAATGCTCTTTAGTAGATTCAATCTCTCACTGGTAATAAATAAGCATCTGCTTCCTTAGCTATATTACCAGTATATCCTGGAACCAAAGTAAGATGGTTTTCCTGCCCCCACAATCCATTTAACTGTTGTTTTAAAGCCTGAATGTTTCCATCATTTATAATTTCTGTTTTGGACAATAGTTCTGACCACCACCTTTTAATGACTGCTTGAAGCCAGTTTAAACCAAATGTTAGGTATTTTTCAAATTTGCTTTTACATAGTGAATTTACTAGAGGCAACAAGACTACCCATCCTTCAAGTACGATATATTGTTTTTCTCCCTATAAACTACCAGTGAGCACAGGAAGGCAATCTACCGCAATACCAAGACCTTCTATTCTCACCAAACAAGATGCAAATTCACGTATACTTCTTTCTCCAGAAAGTTAAAGCTGCATTCAATTTCAAATTCCTGCTGAGCAAAACTTGGGCCATTTGTTTCATGATCCTGAGAAACTTGAGAAAAATACTGACTGTATTGTGATGATGGGCTTTATGTCTTTGAAAAATCGGAATCACTGGGGTTAAGCAAATATATTTGACTACTCTGGTATAATTTTTCAGACAGGTGGTCTGCACAAACCAGTTCATTTTCTCTATTTGCCATGCCACAGTTCCACTTCTAGGGGACTGTGTGTTTTTGTTTGTTTTGTTTGTTTTTCCTGTAACAGAGGTTTAGAAAGGAATAATGAACTAACTTTCTATGAAAGATTACCGATTACCTTACATATTTTTTGTGTGTTTTTTTTTTTTTTTTTTTTTTTTGAGATAGAGTCTCGCTCTGTCGCCCAGACTGGAGTACAATGGTGCGATCTTGGCTCACTGCAAGCTCCGCCTCCTGGATTCATGCCATTCTCCTGCCTCAGCCTCCCTGGCTGACTACAGGTGCCAGCCACCATGACCGGCTATTTTTTTGTATTTTTAGTAGAGACAGGGTTTCAGCATGTTAGCCAGGATGGTCTCGATCTTCTATCTCGTGATCCACCCACCTTGGTCTCCCAAAGTGCTGGGATTACAGGCGTGAGCCACTGTGCCTGGCTAGATTACCTTACATAATTTTATCTGGACTTTTCACAGCTTGTCCAACTCTTCTATTTATATAAACTGCTAACTGTTGCGATTTCTTAACTTCCTTCTTGTTCTTATTAATGAAATTAGAAATGCTTTTCCTAGTCCATCAATGAAATGATCCTGAATATTACTTCAAAAGTTCTGCTTTTTAACATTGTGGGTTTCAGATGCCATCATCTCTTAAATACTGGTGTTTCTTGGTACCATGATTTCTTAGCCCAGCCCTGGCACTGACCAACCAGGCCAGGCAGCCTACAGTTCCCCTTGGCTGCAGGCCAGGCCTTACTCGGGGCCATTTCTACCTTGAGTGTTTCTTAAATCACATCTCTAAAAATTCAGTCTTATTCACTGCAATTCCAGATTGAAAAATTGAGATTTAAAAATCTTTTAGATCTATAATCCCTTATTCAATATATTGAGTATATCTCCAACAGCATCCAAAATTTGGAAAATGTGACATATATATATACCCTACAAAATTTCAATCAAGATTCATAAATATTTGTTAAGCATCTATTGTGTTCATTTGAATACAATTAAATAAGACCTATTTTCTGCCTTGAAAGACTTTATAAAACTATAAATTCCATGACAGAGGGACCACAGCTGGCCAGTTTCCCACTGTGACACTCAGAATCAGCACTGTGCCTGGCACAGTTCAAGTCCGTGATGCCTTGGGAATTAATGAGTGGATGTTGGAGAGGAAGCAGGAATATGAACAACTAATATGATGTGTTGTAACAAATGCCAATCCAATTTCTACCAAAGTTGGGTAAGGGTACAATTACCAAATCTATAACTTGCCGCTAGAACTTTTCCACTACATTTACTTTACTCTAATCAGACACTTCCAGCAAGTTACATTTAATCCAGCTATCCTACCAAGGGTATCAAGCACCCTGTTGAATTCAAGATCCACTGTGTCCAATATACTATGCTCAAAACAGGCTCTTGATATCCAAGTATAGACTACCTATTAAAAATAAAAACTTGATATATTAAACATCACCTGAAGGCCTCCTCTTACAGCTTAGCCAGTGAAGATTTTGTAGGACTGTTAAAAGAAAAACTTCAGCTGAATTAAATTTAATTAAACAATAAACAATTCACGAAGCAGGCAGTCCCCAGAATCACAGCAGATTCAGGGTCTCATGGTCAGAACAAATTTATAGACAAAAAAGTAAAGTGACATACAAAAATTGGAAGTGAGGTACAAAAATAGTTAGATTGGTTACAGGTTGATGTTTGCATTATTTGAACATGGTTTGAACACTCAGCAGTGTAGGAATGGTTGAAGTATGACTGCTGGGATTGACCAAGACTCAGCTGTTGTTACAGGCACATACTCTTAAATTTGGTTTCTAGTCTTGTCTACTTATTAAGTTAGGTTGTGGTTCTTCCACAAGGACTCAAATACAGAATTGTGGAGCCCTTCTTAGGCTATATTTAGTTCACTTTAACAATTGCCCCCTTTTGGTCATTTTCTCAATTTTGAAAGATTGACTAAACCTTTAGTCATTGATGTCACTATTACCATTGCAAACATACTTATTTGGTCTTGAAAACTACTGAGAAACAGTAGAACAGTGAATTTTTCAAAGGCAAAAACAAGGACTTGAGGGTATCCCTTATACTGGAACATCTTCTTTACAGGAGCAAAACAAAACCTCTTCTGTTCTAGGATCTATGTGTTTCCTTAATGTCTTAGTTTGATTATGTCACATTTAGCATGAGTGACTCCATTTTGGTTTGGTTTGGTCTCTTGGGGCCTAGTGTATGAGCTTAGTCCAAAACAATGGCCTACCATAATTTTGTTTAAGAAAGTTCCCCATTTCAGCCAGGTTTTCACTTAGGTGTGACTGAAACTTAGGGCCTTAGCACCACTCTCAGGTACCATCATTTTAGGTTTCCAGTCTCAGCATGTCATTCATAGGTTACGGCATCCTCATTGTTGCACGTTTCTTTCAGCTCTGCATGGTATCTGACGAGATATCATTTGTCATTCTAGAGATGGCTGCATGCAAACATTTAAAACCTTTCAGAGAATACAGAACATCAGGAAGACTATTATGACTATTGGAAGGATAATACCAAAAGTTTGGAGTATGTTCCTTACCCAGGGTCCCCATAAACCAAACCACCTAATACTGAATAGATCAAAGAATGAGCTAAAGAGTCTACTTGCTTAACTAAGTGGTCTTTTCATTAATTCCCTGCAACTGAATCTCTACAATACCTGATGTCTTCTCCATAGGCCATAAGTGCCAGCAGCTGCACAGATACTTCTCTGTTTAGCCAATTCTATTATTTAGTATAACTTTCCCAAGAGAACTTAAAGTCTGTTGTGTAAGTATAGTCTTCACAGCAGAATCCGCTATAGAGTCTATTATGAGGCATACATTTCTATTCATTGCCTCTTTTATTCCAAACCATGGAAAAAGGACCTAACAAATGATGCCCTTCTAGAAGAGTGAAGGCCCCCTGGCAATGTTCTCTTTAACTGATGATGTGGGTTGAGAGGAGTGAACCAGTGTTCTGTTTCTGACTGATTGTGAGGCAACATATGTACCATTAAAGTTTCTCACATACACTGAGCCTTCACCTCTATCAAAGTATAAGGTTATCCATGTATAAGGTCAGCTGTAAAATCCTTCACAAATAAAAGTATACTCCGTAAGTGCACATAACAGACCCCCTTTTCACTTCTATTGTTCATAAAGGCATAAGCAAGGAAAAAATATTCAAAGATAAGAGTCTCATGATAGTAGAAATCTTGATCTGTGATCTTGTGAAAAGCTGTTCACATAAAGGATGCCATCTTCTTCTGGAGAAAAATTTCCCTAGTTAGCTTTACCTTAAGTAAAACTTAACAATGGGTGTACATTTCCAAGAGTTTGGAGGGACCCTGTTCTTAGTTGTGAGATTATAAACCCAGGTTCAAAGTCCCAAAGTTTTTGCTGTAGTGTGGATAGCAAGGAAAGTCTTTTTCTGATGTTCTCAGAAGATCCAATCTTCAGGTTCTAAATTGTGAAGGGGTTGATTATCCCCAGTCAGTGAACCATGAAAAGCTTTATTTACTCGATGAAAATACACTGTAACACGATAATTTAGTGCCATAACATCAACTCTCTTGTATGGAAAAGCTTTTGTATAACCAGAAAAAAAAAAGTATTGAAAATGACAGTTGAATGAAATCCCTCTATAAATGTTTAAATGGCCCATCAGGTAGCCAGATGTGCCTGAAGTTTTATTGTCTTCCCAGGAATATGGGTTTGACAAACTCAGCACTGGTCATAAACTATTTTAGCAATTTGGAAGTCACCACACCAATATATATTTAATTTGGATAATTTTATCTTTTCCATGATGAGTCATGGAAGGCAGAACCTTTAATAACAAAAGCTTTAAGGACTCGGGAAGGACAAGGCAGCCATCCTGGTTCCCCATGAATCCATGCTTAACACTGGACTTATGTCCTCTTGAATACCAGTTGTTTCTCCAATTTAGGTACATAGCACTGTTAACTGATGGGTTATTATAGGTAATTTGAGTTAGACAATGGAATTTATTCAAATTGTATATCTAAACAACTTCAGTATCAGCTAATTTAGGATGACAATCTGGCAAAGTATTTTCTTGGTATTTAATTAATTTTTGTTCTACTTGGATTAGCAGTTTTATAACCTAGTTAGTTCCTGCATTAAAGTTCCGGGAATTCTTACCCAGTTCAAATGATATGATTCTAAAATTATCAGAGACTAGTATTCATGAGTGCCTTTTAGGGTCCTTTCCATCCTTTAAAACCTCCTAAAAACCACCATATTCTAGGATTTTGCATGCTTGTGAAGTTTTCAGAAACTGCATCAGCGTTAAGCAATTAACTGTGGAAATGACTTTAAATAGTTACAGCTAGACACAATTGAAAAGGAAATATGGTTATTCTGTGGTCTGCAATAACTTAACATAATAACCGTAGTTGTGATTGATAGCATGTACTCAGACATTAAAATTTTAGAAATCCCACACAATTCTGGAACATATTGATGACCTACACTAAAATATAACCTGAAGAAGGTTAAACATTATTTTTTATTTTAACAATGCTTCCCATGTAATTGAACATGTCAAATACTCCTGTTTACCTCTCTTTCGGATGCTTCAGGGGCCCTCCATAGCATCCCAAAGTTAGAGGTCAGAAATGACAATTCTGAAGCTGAAATTTGATTTGGGGAAGCCTATCGAATATGTTAAAGGTTTAAAACACTTGATATTATGAAATAGAATTCCAGGTCACCATAAGTCAAATGATGCCTCAAAAATCTTAAAAACGCAAAAACATTTACTCATGGATAAAGGGAAGACTTAGCTTTTCAAACAATCTGTCTCTTGTCTTTCCCTTCTCTGTTTGGTAGTCTATTATCTTGTAATATTACATGAAAATCTTGTTCAAAAGAGAACATCAAATTTCACCTTTGTTTTAGTCTACTATTAATGTCAACTGCAATTTTAATAAGATCTTGTAAGATAAATTGATTCAATCTTAATCAGTTTGACCATAAAGTGAAATTCTTATAAGCCTTTTATAACCCTTAATTAATTTTTGTGAAAGAACAGATCCGCAGTTTAAGAAAGCCTTGTTTTTCTTTTATTTTAATGTTCAATTTACAGTAAAACTGAGTAATATCACTTTAGCCAATGTTCACAGGATTTATTTTACAATTAATTTTATACACCTTTCACAACTTGTTCAAATGTTTAGATTTTTTCTTTGTCACTTAAAACAATCATTTAACCCTCTAAACTTAAGTAAGAAAATCTACATTTCCATGCCTTCATATAATCTTTTACTAAAAACACATTTTACCTTCCTTAAATACCTTAAAAACAGGTAAAACTTTTTTTTTTTTTTTTTAGTAGTCTGAGTTACATGTTATAATAGTAACTCTCAGCAATTTTTAATTTTGGTGAAAAACCTTGGTAAGTAAGGGATTTTTAATTATGTATTCAGTGTGGAGCCTAGGACACCAGATCAGGTCTGACTTTTTCCAGCATAGCTGGGGGCATGGTTTCCACATGTCCCCAGGCTTTATCTAGAATCTAATGCTCCAAAATAGGTAAACTGGACAATTTTGAAAAGTCAAAGAATCAGTTTATGACCTTAAAGCGTTTAGTAAACTTAATATCCAACCTGCCTAATTTAGACCAAATGTCTTTATTTTTGCCAATAATCTTTAAAACTTTGTATTTCCCAGAGATTACCAAAGTCATGTGAACTAAAAGGCATTACAGTTTTTACATTTCTTTCAAAATATTCTAAGCACTTATTTTTCTTTAAGCCAATTAATTAGACCTCTTTTATATAAGCATTACACACACAACACATATATAGCTGCACAGACAGAAGATCCAGTAGTTGTAAGACTTTTCATTTGCCAGTTTCTAAGTTTCTCTTTAAAGCATGCAGTTTTTATGGTCTAATGAGCAGGCACAGCTAGAAGACAAAAACAGATCTCCAAAATTAAGGGTCCCATTCTTAGATTACATCTGGGAACCCCCCAAAAAAGAGATGCTGTGGGAGAAGACAGTGCAGTGCTTTTGCTGGGCATTTTATTGCACGGCAACCCAAAGCCAATAAGCCCATTTTGGAATTAGCCCATCTCTAAAAGTATATTTCCTATCTCGTTACTGCACACTAAAACTCTCTTATAATGCAAATCCATCTCCAATACTCCCCAAAGTAAAAAATGTCAAATAACACAATGCAAAACAGAACAGAGTCTTAGACTTTGAGAGGTGTCTATTCATTTTCAGTTCCTAGGGTTTCATGAGGAAAACAAAGGTTTTTCCCAAAATAGGGTCTTCTCTGTTTTCCCCAAGGAATGCCAGGTTAGGGCCTCTTGTGTGCACTGAGTGGCAAGACAAAATGGAGAAAACTAATTCAGTTGACTGAGCAAAACCTTTTTCCAGAAAAATAAGATCCAAGAAGTAAAAACAAAGGACTTTTAAATATACCTATAGCTGGCGGAGCACGGTGGCTCACGCCTGTAATCCCAGCACTTTGGGAGGCCAAGGCGGGTGGATCACCTGAGGTCAGGAGTTCGAGACCAGCCTGGCCAACATGGTGAAACTCCATCTCTACTAAAAATTCAAAAATTAGCTGGGCGCGGTGGTGCGTGCCTGTAATCCCAGCTACTGGGGAGGCTGAGGCAGGAGAATCGCTTGAACCCAGGAGGCAGAGGTTGTAGCAAGCTGAGATTGTGCCATTGCACTCCAGCCTGGGCGACAGAGCAAGAGTCTGCCTCAAAATAAACAAACAAACAAACAAACAAACAAACCTATACCTTGGATATCCACTTTTAATTAAGCTGGTTTTTAACCATAGTGCTTTAGAAGTCCTTTTAAATATCTTATTACCTGACTTTAGCCAGACCAGACAGACAATATTTCTGGCTTTTGAACATTCCCAAAGGTAACCTCACAAATGCTCAGAGAAGGGAAAATTCAAGATGGTTCATGAAGTGGAAGAGAATCAACAAATAGTAAAAGTCATGCAGATATCAAACAAGAAAGCACTAATTCCCTGACGGGGAATTGAAGCCTGAACCTGGGCTGCCATTGTGATGACTGAGACCAAAAGAAGGTACTGCCACATGGTTACAAGGTCAAGCTCCCAAGGACATAACAGACCAGTTTTCTGGGCCATCTTGAACAGTGGGCTTATGGGGTTCTAAGGCCATGTTCTATGCTAAGGTACGCCTGTTTATGACAGAACAGTACAGAAAGACACTCAACGCACACCAGATTCACTACAGCTTAATATTAGCCTCACAAATCTTTTTTCCCATTATTTAAAACTTTACAGAAGATATTAACAGTGATTTTTAGCATTCATTCAACTGGTTTGCAGAGAGAGAGACTAGCCAGAAGTCTGACTGGTAAGAAATTCTTACCCTTTTTGCTGGCATGCCAGGCTTCTAGGTTCTCTTTCCCTGAGCAACCCTAGTGACCTGGCTTGCCACACCATTGCCCTGGGGGCCAAGACACAACACAAAGGAAAATCATGGAACCACAGGCAAAATCCTCTCAGTTTTGCAAGTTGCCACCCAACCAGCTACATGGGGCACCTAAATTCTAATATTTTCCATTCCAGCCAGAGCAAAATATGTTTTAAATAAAAACATTGGAATCTTTTTAGAACCTTCTGTATATCAATTGGCATCTCCAGATGAGACTAATTTGGGAGCCCTCATTTTTTGTTAAGTGCACTTTAATGCATTGTTGTTCATTTGGGATGTTCCGTGAGAAGTCACCTTTAATAACATTTTGCCATTTCTGTAAGACTTTGCTGCCTCCTGGGCCTAATGTATAAGCTGAAAGGAATGCAGTTTTCCAGAAATTAAGGATCCCATTTTTACTTAAAATATTGGTTTTACCTTCGGATTCCCTTGATTAACTTAGTCAAGGATTTTTTTTTCCTACTTAAGCGCACAAGAAAAATGCAACAAAGAGGTAGAAGATAAAGATCCCTGTGAATTTTCAAAAGCCAAATTTTACAATCCCTGCAATAATACCACTTACTAACAGTTTCTTTCTGACCAGTCAGATGTAAGAGACCTCTAACTGGATCCAAGCCGGTTAACTACTGGATCAAATCTAATCCTGAACTCAGTCTACTTTCTGTTGTGACTTCCAAACCCAGTTTGGAACAGAAATGTTCTCAAAGAATCTCGGAGACCTCAAAACACAAATCTGGGAGCTCTGAAATCTAAGAAACAAGTTACCACAACCCCCAGCTGCTCTGAGAGATCAAAGGACACAAGTGAATCCAGCAGGTACCTTGCTTGTTCACTCAGCGTTCCTGGGGGTCCTTAGAAGTTCTACTTCAGATCCCACTTCTGACACCATCTGTTAAAAGAAAAACTTCAGCCGAATTAAATTTAAAGGAGTTTAATTGAGCAATGAACGATTTGCAAATCAAGCAACCCCTAGAATCACAGCAGATTCAGAGAGACTCCAGGGGTGCCTCATGGTCAGAACAAATTTATAGACAAAAGAGTAAAGTGACATACAGAAATTGTAAGTGAAGTACAGAAGCAGCTGGATTGATTACAGGTTGGCATCTGCCTTATGTGAACACAGTTTGAACACTCAGCAGTGATGAGTGGTTGAAGTATGGCTGCTGGGATTGGCCAAGACTCAGCTATTGTTATAGGCACATACTCCTAAGTTAGGTTTTCAATCTTGTCTACCTATTAAGTTAGACTATAGTTCCTCCACAAGAACTCAAATAGAGAAGTATGGAGTCCTTCTTAGACCATATTTAGTTCACTTCAACAGGACCAAACTAGTGAAGAGATATTTTCTTTAATCATAACTGTAACACTGAACTCAAGAATAAAGACAGAGAGACCCCAATTTCCCTAATGTGATTATTGTATGCCTGTACCAGAACATCATGTGTATTCAATGATTATATGTACCTATTATGTGCCCATAGTAATTAAAAAATTAAAAAAAAAAAAAAAACAGTGAATACAGAGCCATATTGAGTAAGAAAGCCAAAGTAATAGACTTAGGAAGAGGTCAGAACTTGGTTTAAATATCTGACATCCCTATGAGAGCTCTTCTTGATTAAAAGTATATCAAGGCATTATAGAAAAAGTATGTTTCACTCTATGGAAACTGTGCTGTCTTCCAAATAATCATGCATTTGATTTACATATACTTGGAATTTAAGAATGTTATTAGGAATTAATTACAAGTCATTCTTCATGAGTACACTCAATTAATCTACCTCACTTTTTGGTAAAACAGGCCCATATTTACTATACATAGTTTCTGGTTAGTAAGTCTATTCTACAGGGTGTTTTTTAGAGATGGTCTTTAGTGTTTTTTTACCTGTAATACACATGTTTTCATACCTAGAGTAATATTTAAGTGAAGTAATTTGTGAAAATCATATATGTAAATAATTACATTATTTTAGGAGAAAATAACAATGATTTGTATTTCTGAAATTATATATAGTTTGTAGCACATGCCGCCTAATTTTTAAAATGAACCTTTGAAGATATATTTTGTTTTTGAAGTTACCCTGTTGTGTCAAACAACCTTATAATATAAAAAAACTTATTTAGCATATAACCATGTGAAATGTTGAGATAGTCTCAGTAATAGACTTATTTCTTTATTATGGTGACTTTTTAGTCTGTTTTTTGGTGGTTGATCTCTTCGAGATTTCAAGATTTGGAAATCTTACAAATGATCCAATTTTAAACAAGAACAGTAATGATAATACAAATAATGAACAAAATAATGTTTCTGTGATTGAATCAGGATGGGATTTAACACAGGAAATTCCCATGCATCCAAAGGTGTCAAGTTCACATTCTTTCTCTAGTTCTAGAACAGATTTAGCAATGCTCCTGGAGAAGACTGGTCAAGGAAGAACTGCTTCAATATTTAGTGTCTCTGGGCTTGTTAACTATTCCTTGTGTCTTGTTGAACATGAGATTTCATAGGTAGCTCAGGTGAAAGTGGCCTCTGCACAGATCAGTGCTAGAACACCTAGACAGCATTTTGGTAGTATTCTCCCAAACCACTTGATGATTCAATAACAGCCATTTTATTGTGTTGACCCCTCACCACACAGAGAATAGACTTATTCAGATGTCAAGTACATGCTGACAAAGGCCAGCTTAGTGGAGAGTGGTTGTACTTTAAACCCCTTTAAACAGATTTATCCTCCATCAGATGTGAATGCTTAAGTATTTTTGAATGTGTATTATAAAAACAACTATTGTAACAATATTTTAATCTTGCAAAACTTGTTTTGTTCCGGGGATGATCTAACTAGCCAATATTTTTCATTAAATGTAAAGTGCAATAATGTTTTGAATTATCATTTCTTATTTTCAAGATGACTGCTCAGTGATACACGATAAAATTCACTGAGTACTAGCCAAATCAGACAGGAGCAGTTCAGCTCCTTTCAGAGCTTAGTTTCACAAAATAAACATTATTGCTTTCCATTTAGTTCTTTAAATAATTTCCTAGAAAAAAATGTTGTTGGAATATTTTATTTTTGTGAGTTAATGACTAAGTAAAAAGGGACAATGAATTATGAAGAAAGGTTCAAAATTAAAATTAATTAGGTACGTTTAAAGGTGAGATAATTTTACATGTTTGGAATAGTTCAGGTGCATTCTTGCCAACAGGAAGAAAAATTGATAAACTAGAGAAATTCTCAAGATGTCTTACCGAAATTCACATCTTACATAATGATTCCCCAACTATTTTACTTATTATTAAATAATGTAACTTACTCTAAAATTAGAGAGTCACTTTTCCAAGCTGATCTCAGTATTATGCCAATTAATAATGATGTCTGAATAATATATTTTCTTTTAAGTTTTAGTGTTTTTTTTTTTTTTTTTTCAGTGATTGCTTATTTTCTGTAGCTTAGTAGATTTGTTCTCATTTGATTTTCTTGGCCACCATCAAAATAAATTCGGTTCTGTTATCTATTACTACAGGTTTGCTCATTTTTCTATCTATTTATGCCTCCATCTGAAAATTGCATGTAAAGTAAAATTATTTGTAACATTTGCTAGTAAGATGTGTGATGAAAACATTTGAAATGCCCCATTTCTTTCTCAAAAAAAAATAATTCTTCACTATCTGGAAAATATTTAATATCATTTTCAATTTCAATTCCATGTTACATAAGGGTCAAAATATCACCAATCTTTTCCTCCTATTTTGCCACATTCAAGTGCTCTTTTAATGTTTTCATCAAATTGCTAAACACTAGAAAGTAAGACCTATAGGATATCTCCCTACATTAGATGAAAATCTCTTGTTGAATTGTTAATGTCTTACCTGCTTACATTAAAGCTTTATGATAATATGCGAAAACAAGAGATACAGGCAGTGGCTCAGGCCTGTAATCCCAGCCCTCTGAGAGGCCGAGGTGAGAGGATTGCTTGACATCAGGAGTTCAAGGCCAGCCAGAAAGAGAGGGCTAGAAACTCTCTCTACAAAAAAAATTTGAAAAATTGGCGAGGCATGACGGCACACACCTCTAATGATAGATACTTGAGTTAAGGTGGGAGGGCCTCTGGAGTGCAGGAGTTAGAGGTTACAGTGAGCTATGATCAGGCCACTACACTTCGACCAGGGTGACAGAACAAAATCCTGCCTCTAAAGAAAGAAGAAAAAAAAAAAGAGGGAGAGAGAGAGTAGTCTTTTCAAGGGAATAATAGTGTTCGTTGAATGGTAAAGCACAGTCACTGGCCAACAGAGGTACGCTGAAGCCAGATAGCCTACTGATTATCCAGCTGGCCTGGGTTCCTGTTCCATTTCTGGCTCCCATTTAGTGTGTTACTTTGGTTAAAATATTTAAACTCTATGCCTAAATTTCCTCATTGCCCAAAAGTGGATGATGCTGATGATACTTCTCTCCAAAGACTTGTGGTGAAGATTAAATACATCAATATAAGCACTATATTTTGTACTATGATTGACACTTAGTAAGTGCTATACACATGTTTTCTATTATCATTTTAAAATATTATTCAAAATTAATAGGTCTTAAAATGTGTTGGTTATCTCTGAAAGTCATTCAATGTAAATATCATTTAGGGCCTTTGAAAAACTGCTCCTCAAATGAAAACTTATTTAAAGCCCATCTAATTAGCCATTAAATATTAAGAAGGTAGTTAGATCTAGGTATTTTCTAGGGAGAAAGAAAATTTTAAAAAAATCCTGGGAGGAAGTTATGTGGAGTAAGATTTACAATGATCAAGCTACTTTATGACAATAAATCAGGAGTCATAAAACTTCTGTAAAAGACCAAATTACTATTTTTATTTACAAATTACAAATAATATTTTTGGCTTTTCAGACAGAAGGTCTCTGTCCCATTGACACAGTTCTGCCTTTGTGGTGAGGAAGCAACCACTGGCAATATGTAAATGAATGAGTATGGCTAAGTTTCCATTAAACTTTATTTACAAAAACAAAAGCCTATATTTGTCCTTGGGAGCAGTAGTTTTCTTTTTTTTTTTTTTTTTTTTTTTTTTGAGACGGAGTCTTGCTCTGCCGCCCAGGCTGGAGTGCAGTGGCCGGATCTCAGCTCACTGCAAGCTCCGCCTCCCGGGTTCACGCCATTCTCCTGCCTCAGCCTCCCGAGTAGCTGGGACTACAGGCGCCCGCCTCGTCGCCCGGCTAGTTTTTTTGTATTTTCTATCAGAGACGGGGTTTCACCTTATTAGCCAGGATGGTCTCGATCTCCTGACCTCGTGATCCGCCCGTCTCGGCCTCCCAAAGTGCTGGGATTACAGGCTTGAGCCACCGCGCCCGGCCGGGAGCAGTAGTTTTCTAACCCCTGTAGTAGATCATTGAGTGCCATAAACAGGAGTTGAGCCTTTTCTTTTATCACTGCCCTTTATCATGTGTTTTGAATACCCATAGGAGTTCTTAGGGCTTTGGATATGAGAAATTCAAGCAAGTAATCACAAGAGACAAAGAACCCTAAGAAGGAAATCAAACAGATGCAAATATGTCTAACAATGTGTCAGATTCTTAAAAAACAAACAAAAAAAAATCAGGCATACAAATATTGTTCTCTATAACTCACTAAAGTTTAATGATGATAGTAATGGTAATTTTGGATAAATTATCTTAGAAGACTGTGAAATAACTTGACACAACTTCACAAAATGTCAAATAAATTGATTTTATAATTATACACATAATTTAGGAAACTTTCAAACATTCTGTCATAATTATATACATACTACACAACTAGTTTGTTTTTATGTATATAAGTTCCAAGTGTGATTTGCAAAAGCATAAACTTACTCTCGTATTCCTCCTATTATTCCATGTTATTGTTTTAATTTTATCACTATTTTTTGTATATCGTATATTCAATTACTTAGATGCCTATTTAACAACCATTAGAGCTAATTTTATAAAAAGTAAAAAATTGCAATGAATATATATTGTCATATCTTTAATATATATTCATTTAGGTAATAATCTTACTTCATATAATTTGTCTGGCTCCATCTCTCTCAGCAATCTGAAATTAGCCACATGATTGAACGTAACAAATACTCCATCTAGCATCAAGGACTGTAGAAAATGTCATAAAAAACTAGCTACATTACACATTATAAGTAAAATGTTTTGAGAACCTATAGCATTTCTCTCCATGAATACGACTCAAGTGACTCTAATCTGGCCTATTTTTTTTATCTTCCTGAATGCAGCAGCAGCATTCACCACAGTAGCACTACCCTCACACTAATGGAAAAATGTTCACAGAACATCAGATATAAAAGGGCTGGGAAGACATTTTCTTCTTGAAGGAAGAGAAAAATATATAAAGCCCAATTTTATTTCTTAAACTGCATGTTATCTGTGGTATTATTACTACTATTAAGCATTTATTGAATGCCAACAACATTGATACTCAGAGCACCTCATCAGTACTGATGGAACATTTTGTCATAGAAAATAACCCCTGCTTAATGCAGGTATATATAGTGTTTTCCTTGACAAAAAAAAAAAAAAAGATGATGTAAGAAGATCTGTCATAGCATACTTGTATGCGTGTTGCTAATGAATGTATTAAAGGATAAAAGTGACAAAAAATGTAATACCAGCAGCAAACATTCAATGGCTGCATCTTTCATATTGTTTCTTCTCAGCATCTCTCAGTTCCTTCAGTCAATGTGGGCACACATGCTCCCTCTCTCTCTTTCCTCTCCACCTCCATCTTTCATGTATTATTTCTGACTTGCTTCTAAGGAACTCTTAAACCTTTATCTTGCCTACATTTACCTTTATCATGCTCTTCTTTTAGGTCATAAATTTGGCAATACAAAATGAAAAAAAAAATTATGTGATCAATATGGGGTTATCTATTCTACAGGTGTATGTTAATTGATCCTATTCCAAATTTTTGACCACCCTATGGAGTATGCAGTAGTAAATATAGTTAAAAATTGCATAGTATTTATATCACATGCTTTTATAGATGTATATTCTTATAATATTGTTCTTTCCTTTATGTAAAGCTATGAATATGACACATAGCTATATTAGTACAAAGAATATTAGTTTATAATTTTAGAGTCAGACTGACAAATGTATTACTTAAGTGGTGGTTGGTTGCACATATTAAAAACAAAGAATTGGCTTTTGGCTCTACCTGATGACTTATTGCATGCCATCATAATCAAATAGTGATCAAATTGTGTGCCGTTGTGTTTCTTGAAACACACATTGAAAGAATTATTTTTTACATCAGTTTCCTTTAACTGAACAATCCTAGTAGTAGTCGAAATTTACTTTCATTTTTCCCTTTTGACCTTGAAGCTACATTTTAAGATCCTCATTTGTATGACCCCTATCAACCCTTCCATCAGTGACAGACTTGTCACAGAATTCACCATAGTTGATCTCTTTCCTCTAAGGACACAGTTGTTCACTTCTTACAATCTTTTGCCCTAAGCACTAACAACTAGAAAACTTGCTTCTAATGTTGTTAGAAATCTTGATCCAGCTGGTGACTCCATTTCAACAATGAAGTTTACTATGAGCCCCACGGTACCACTTAGGATGAAAAGCTCTACAGTACTCCAGGCTCCATATGGTAGCTCTTTAACCCTTACCCCGGGCCCAGTGTTGGCCCTCAAGCGCATGCCTGCTACCAAGTGTAGTACATGTATATCCTTGTGTGTGTTTATCTCTTTCTCTTGCTCTCTTAGTCTATCTCAACTATACCAAGGCATAAAATTAAAAAAAAAAAAATTGACAGTGTTATGTTGAAAAAAAGTTTAATACTTTTCTAACTAGTTGCACAGAGTTTAAACTCTCAGAAGAATAGCGTTTATTTTAGTCTCCAGACTATCTTGTTTCATGCTGGAAATCCACAGCATTTTAGCAAATCCCAATTCACTGTAAGGCATTTGTTTGCTGTAGCATTCAGTGTAAACTTATTAACTTGCAAGAAAATGAGTGAATGGCAATTGAAAACATAATTGTACAATTAAAGTTTTAACAAGTTTTTAACATTGCACAATAAAAGATGCTTATCTTATAAAACATTAATGAAAGTTAATGACCATAACATTTAACATCATCTTATATTTTAATGGGTCAATTTTTATTTTTTAATAATTTACCTACATTCAAAAAGCAATAGATCCATTTTTACATATTTACCATCTTCTATTTTACAGTTCATAATTCATCAAAATTGCAACATTTTTAATTTATTAGAAAACTATTATTTATTCCCGGCTGAATTTTTTGATGTCAGTAGCAGAATTATACAGCTGGTTGGAATGAACTTTATTTTATATTTATTTGTAAAGTATTAGAATTACTAAACATTTTCACTGAAAGAGCTAAAAGACACTAACTTGCTTTGTTATGTATCATGTTTAATAGAACTGAAAAATGACATATTTTTCATATAAACATATCTGAAGTTGAAATAAAAAAATTGATTTAAAGTTCAAATTCACAAAAATAAATATAACAGAATGCATAAATGAATCTTGTTTTTTATTCATCAGACAGGTTAGGGTCAGAAATATTAGTGCTTATTAATAATTATGCATTCCACTTTTAGATAACTCCTAAATATTAATTACTTTACAAATGAAGAAAATCTAGATTCTGTTTATACATATATATATAAAACCAAAGTATATTAATTTTATTTTAGCTTCCAATGTTCATATTGAGGAAAAGAGTGAAACTAATTTGTTACTCTTAAAGCATTTGGAAAAAAACACAAACTAATTGAAATTTCTACCTATAGATGTAGTGGAAAGAGGAAAAGTAGTGGATGAGGAAAATCAATTGGTTTTAATGTTGCAATAGCAAACAATGCTTCAACAAAACTATTTAATTTTTCCCACTATTAGAAATTTTTAATTTATATGTGTTTCTTCCTTTCACATTCTTATATAAAATAATTGTATGTGTTCTACTGTGTATGAAAAAAATACAAAGCATGTTTAAGATAGGTGTTGTTTGCAGTGTACATATAAACACTTAAGTACTTTGACACAGTATGACCTGGACAACTAGTTCATCCTACTGGTAGTAGGAAATTAAGGAATGTGTTAGAGCCAAGTTAATCCAAATGCTGCAAAGTTAACATCAGATTATGAAAATATTTGCCACCATGATTAACAGCAAAAATTGCTGGAGGAGTCTCCCTACTCTGAAGTATATTGGCAGAATTATTTACTGCTATGTATCTTATTTAAGGTGTTCTCTATTTTTAGAGGTAAAATTTACAATCAATTACTAGCTATTTGGTATAGAGGTTTTATGTTTTCCCATATAACATTTGATGATACCACAGACTGTTCTGGTTTTTGGAGTCTAATGGAGCCTTGCTTTACATTATTTCATAGAAAAATTAGGAAGAACAAACAGTGTTCAAGGAACAACACTCATTATATATGTTGACTTTATATATGCTGCTTGTTGGTTTGTTTTGTTTGTTTTGTTTTGTTCACATTTTTTCTGGCTGTAATTTAAAAATATATGACATGCCAGTGATTTTGAAATTATAGATATCACCGGGCGTGGTAGCTCACGCCTGTAATCCCAGCACTTTGGGAGGCCGAGGCGGATGGATCACGAGGTCAGGAGATCGAGACCTTCCTGGCTAACACGGTGAAACCCCATCTCTACTAAAAAATACAAAAAATTAGCCTGATGTGGTGGTGGGCGCCTGTGGTCCCAGCTACTCGGAAGGCTGAGGCAGCAGAATGGCCTGAACCTGTGAGGCAGAACTTGCAGTGAGCCAAGATCTCGCCACTGCACTCCAGCCTGGGCGATGGAGTGAGACTGTCTCAAAAAAAAAAAAATTATAGATATCACTGAATGGCATTCTGAAATATGAATGACATGATAGCCATTTGCATTATTAAGATGTTGATGTCACAATATCATTTTGGCATTTGCCTCCAATTTAAATATATATGCATATATGTGTGTATATATTTGCGTACACATGCACATGTATATGCGCTTATATACATGTATATACATATGTAATTATATATGTGTAACATATGTAACTATATCTTTTAAGTACTAAAGGATAAGTCAGGCTGACAAATGCCACAAAGAATTTGAAGATAAGGGAACTTTGCACTGTTATATATAATACATTGCACCTAATTAAAATATATAGAAGGCCAGGCACGGTGCCTCACGCCTGTAATCCCAGCACTTTGGGAGGCCGAGGCGGGTGGATCACTAGGTCAGGAGATTGAGACCATCCTGGCTAACATGGCGAAACCCTGTCTCTACTAAAAAATACAAAACATTAGCCGGGCGTGGTGGCGCGCCTGTAGTCCCAGCTTCTTGGAAGGTTGAGGCAGGAGAATGGTGTGAACCCGGGAACCAGAGCTTGCAGTGAGCCGAGACTGTGCCACAGCACTCCAGCCTGAGCGACAGAGCAAGACCCCGTCTCCAAAAATAAATAAATAAATAAAAAATAAAATAAAGATGGAACTTCATTTAAAATAATATAAATAATATGTGACATGTTTGAATAATTTAGAAAGTTCATAAAGTTATGAATAAAAACTTTAAATAGGCAATAGTGCCAAACCAAAACAAAAATCATGATTTTCAATTTCCTGGTGTCTTGTTTTAGAGGCTATTCTAAAACTACATAAAGTATTTTTGAAAATTTGAGGAGCTATAAAACATAGAATTTGTCTTCTGATTTTAACTTAAAGTTCTTTAAGTTATATTCATGAGGATATTTCTACATATTTTTTTTTTTTTTTTTGAGACGGAGTCTCGCTCCGTAGCCCGGGCTGGAGTGCAGTGGCCGGATCTCAGCTCACTGCAAGCTCCGCCTCCCGGGTTTACGCCATTCTCCTGCCTCAGCCTCCCGAGTAGCTGGGACTACAGGCGCCCGCCACCTTGCCCGGCTAGTTTTTTGTATTTTTAGTAGAGACGGGGTTTCACCGGGTTAACCAGGATGGTCTCGATCTCCTGACCTCGTGATCCGCCCGTCTCGGCCTCCCAAAGTGCTGGGATTACAGGCTTGAGCCACCGCGCCTGGCCAGATATTTCTACATATTTCAGTATATTTCAAAAACATTTTTTTATATTGCAGCATAAATATTTCTAAGAAAACAGTTTTTCTGAATCTTATTATTTTCTTTGGATAAATTCTTAAAAGTAGATTTATCCAATTGTAGGGACAAAAGATATATGTTAAAGTTCTTAATGCATATTGATAAATTTCTTCTTAGAAAAAAGTAACACCAAAAGTAAAAAGAGAGCCTGTTTCCTTCTGTGCTTGGCTATTTCATATGCAGAAAAGAATTAACTTATGTTTTATTTTGCACTTACTGCTTTCTAGTGACAATGAATATTAATATATATGTTATTTCCAGTTATTTTTTATTTTTGTTATGTATTTTTCAACTATGGTATATCTGATTTTGGAGATTTCTATCCAACTTGTAAAAACTTATTTTGTGTTATATTAAGGCATTGACCTCATTGAATATTGTTATATTCATTATCTTTTACACTAGGAAAAGCATAAATTCTTACTTCAAGAAAAAATTTAGCCAGGTGTGGTGGCTCATACGTGTAATCCCAGAACTTTGGGAGGCCAAGGTGGGTGGATCATTTGAGCTCAGGAGTTCAAGACCAGCCTGGGCAACATAGTGAGACCTTGTCTCTGCAAAAAGTAAAAAATTAGCTGGGCTTGGTAGTGTATGCCTGTAGTCCCAGCTACTTGGGAGGCTGAGGCGGAGGACCACAGGAACCCAGGAGATGGAGGCTGCCATGAGCTATAATTATGCCACTGCACTCATGAGACCCTGTCTCTAAACAAAAAAAGAAAAAGAGTAAAAATGTATGTGAATAAATAAATAATAAATACATTTCAATAGTTTTCTTTCATATTTTTAGGATCTCTGCATTATAGTAGGAAAAAATCAAATTGTGGTTTTCCTCTGTTCTCATACCACTACAACAATCAAACCAGAAGACTACTATTACCAGACTGGGCATGGTGGCTTACACCTGTAATCCCAACACTTTGGGAGGCTGAGGCAGGTGAATCACCTGAGGTCAGGAGTTTGAGATCAGACTGGCCAACATGGTGAAACTCCATCTCTACTAAAAATACAAAAATTAGCTGTGCATGGTGGTGTGTGCCTGTGATCCCAGCTACTTGGGAGGCTGAGGCAAGAGAATTGCTTGAACCCGGGAGGCAGAGACTGCAGTGAGCCGAGATTGCACCACTGCGCTCCAGCCTGGGTGACAAAGTGAGATCTTGTCTCCAAAAAAAAAAAAAAAAGACTACTGCTATGAAATGTGTAGGGGTTTCTGCCCTAATCATTCAGTTCTGCAGCAGATACCAGTCAGTGTCCTTCAATTCAATACAATTCTGATGCTATCAGGCGATAGGTTCACAAACTCAAACTACACTTTGAAGGCTCAGGCTCACAAGAAGGCCTCTTCCTTCACACCAGTCACAAGTCTGAGCCTCTGGAATATTTGATCAGCCAATTTCAAGTTCAGTTTCCTTTAACCTTCTTCTTGGGGTTTAATTTGTTAGAGTGGTTCACAGAACTCAGAGAAACATGTTTACTAATTTATTCCAAGGGATATTTTAAAGGATACAGAAAAACAGTCAGATCTCACCCTGAGCTCAGGGGCTTCTGTCCATGTGAAGTGTGATTGAGTTCTAGTTCACCATCCTGACCTGTCAGCCTCCATGTGCTCAGCTCTCAAGAAGCTCTCTGAACCCTGTCCTTTTGGGCTTTTATAGAGGCCTCATTACATAGGCATAGTTGACTAAACTATTGGCCACTGGTGATCAACTTAACCTTCAACCTCTCTGCCCTCCTGGGAGCTTGAGGAGTGGGGCTGAAAGTCCCACCTGCGTTGGTCTTTCTGGTGACCATCCCCATCCTGAAGCTACCTAGCCTCTGCCAGCCATCAGTCAATCATCACTTTTGAGATTCTAAGGATTTTAAGAGTTTCATGTGGGAGGGAAGCAGGAGATAAATGTTGAAGCCTAGTATCTATTTTATAATATCACAGATGGATTTATGGAGCATTATGTTATCTTATCTTTTTGTATTATAGATCAGATTTTTTTCAACGGGATATTTTTTGAAAATATCATTAATGTCAAATTTTCTGTTTTTAAGCATTATAATTATATAGTTGTTTATGACATCAAAATTTAAAAAGTGCATTGTTAATTTTATTGACATTTGCCTTTTAATGCATAGTATGGTTAGCATCATTGATAAAACAAACTTAAAATTATAATATTTTCATTGTTCATATGCAAATATAAAATGTATAAAATTTTACATTTTATAATCTCAAATTATAAAATGTAAAAAAAAATTCTTTTGAAGAAAAACAGTCTTTAAAAAAAATTTTTTAATCTGTGTTTCTCTCTCATATCCCAAAAGACTACCTTCCTGGAGTATATTTGAAAATGAATACAAGACAACAGCTCACAATTATTAGGCACCAGCAGTAGTTACCATACTTTTCTGGCACTGCATTGTAAACAATACTATGATTAAATTCTGTGCACTTTCACCTAGGCAGCTCTAAAGAAATTACTTGTGAACCAATGACAGCAAAGTTTAATTAGCTCACAATACTTTTTTTTTTTTTTTTTTTTTTTTTAAGAGACAGGGTCTCTGTCACCCAAGCTTCAAAGCAGTAGTGAGATTATAGATTACTGCAGCCACAAACTCCTTGACTCAATGAATCCTCCTTAACCTCCCTAGTAACTGGAAATACAGGTGTGTGCCACCACACCAAGCTAATTATTTTTTTTAGAGACCACATCTTGTTTTGTTGCCCAGACTGGTCTCAAACTTCTGGTCTCAAAGGATCCTCCCACCTTGACCTCCCAAAGTGCTAGGATTACAGGTGTGAGCCACAGTGCCCAGAAATGTTTTATGTTGGATGAATAAAATGTGTTTACTTCCATGTTTAAAGTACAGAAAATTATAGAAGGCATATACAGAAATTTCTCTTGCTATCTTGTACAATTTGATTGTTGTTTTGGAATGAACCTGCTGCTTAGCCCAGGCCACTTTGACAAGAACAGAGCATACAGGAGGTCATTGACATTTCCCTTTCTTCTGGCCTCTTCTATTGCTTTGACTCCCATCACCCACACACCACCTTTCGCTTTTTCTCCTTGTTCCGACCCTTCCCCAAACCCTCTTCCTTTCTCTCCACCAGTCTTTCCCGCACACAGTCCAGGTCAACACCTACTCACAGTGTCTTATAACATGGTTGTAGGCAATGACCCTACAACTTGCTGGCTTTATGGTTTTAAGCCTTAATCAAGATTAAGTTGCTTTATTTAAAGACTTTCCTAACTTTCAAAAGTAAAGACAAAGTTTCGCTGATAATTTCGTATTGCCGTTGGGACATTTAGTCCTGAAGTATCCTCTTGGGGCCAGTGGATGCTCAAATTTGCTTGGAAAAATGAGGGTGAATTGGTTACCAAAATGGTATCAAAATTTTGATATGATTCAAAATTTGTCCAAGGATGCATATGAAAAGAGTATAGAAATAGAACAAGACCTCTTAGAAGCTGTCACTGAGGTATTTCCTGTAAAAATTGATCAGCCAATAATTCAGCCTATAAGGAAGAGGGGAAAGTGTGCACCAGATATCAGGGACTATCTCACTAACACTTTCAGAAAATATTCTGGTTCCAGTCAGGAAGAAGATGTTACTACTGTCCTGTTCACCTTTGTTTTTCATTATCTTAAATCTGAAGTGGAGGATTTAGTAAGAAATACAAAAGTAGGATGGTAGACTTCCCCTTCTCTAATATACAAAAACTCCTTTAGCGTCTTGAAGAATAACCCTTCAGATTAAGCATTAGATAAACCAAAGACCAAGGACATCTCTAAGACGACTCTTGAAAAGCAAAGCAAAACAAATCAACAACAACAAAACACATACATGTCAATATGGATAGTGCAAAAGACATTGAAAGAGCAATTCCTCTGCCTTAGTTTGAAAAATTAAATCTGAAAAGACAAAAAAAAAAAAAAAAACCTTTGTCTGACAAATGATACCTCTTCCTTGACCCAAATTTTCTTTTACAAAATAAGGAGAAATTACCATACAGTGGTGGAAACAGAATGTTTTATTTCCAATTGATGCTGGGGTTACTAAACCCTGTCGGAAGCTATAGATAGCAGAGAAAATGCCAATGCCGATAGCAGTTCTCTTTTTGGGTCCTAATGGTTTTGGTGCTTTGGAAGCAACACAGATTTTCACTGGAATTGGTACAACAGGTAAACACGACAACTGTTTCAAAACCCAGCTAAGTGTCTTGCTTCTTACAAAGGAATACATTGTAACTAAGTTTGACACATATACTAAAAAGCAGATTCAACAAGTAAGGAACGATGCTTCACCAGGTTCAAATGCCAAATGAATTCCTATAAAAAACATCCATACTGGCTAACTAATTCAAAAATCAAAACCAAAACTAAATCCTTACTGTGGTCATCAAGTCTTGACTCGATTCCAGTTTTAGGCACTTCATTATGGGGGGAAAAACACAACTTCGGTAAACATCACAATCTTTGTTCCACCTAGTGGCGATAAGATAGTCTTTCCAAATAGGTTGAAATAAAGTCTATGAAAATTGGTATATGGTTTACTCCATTTTGTACAGGAAAACCTCATAAACATCCTAAATGGGTTTTATTGGCAGAAAATTCAATGAGATTGCACGGAATGTTTATTTTTTATCTTTTAAGCCCACAATCCCAAGAAAATTTTAAAATGAGGTAAACAAATAAGTTAAAAAAAATAGGCTCACTTGAAAATCTACAAATAATGCTTATTCCAGCCCTTCTCTCATAGGGTTAGGAATACGTTCTTAATATTGTCTGCCCGTTTTCTGGTTGACCAGAAGCCTTTAGTTGCTCCTTCTGTCCTTTGCCTAGAATCTGTAATAATAAAATAACTGCTCTGACTAAAGCAAAGCAATGTCAGACCTCACATTTCACGATTGGGGAAGACTCTCTTATGGGTCTAATAATAGCGGTGGCCATTTCACGGGAAGGGTAATTAAGGAATGCTATAGTCCAGAAGCATCACTGCCTTTGCCATTCTCAGTCCTCAGATTAAACAAGGAATGACTGACTCATCAAAACTGAAACTGCCAAAATTATCTGAGAAACTTTAGTTATAATCATGGCCAAAGGCTTTTCTATTAGCTTTCATGACCACTGGGTCAACTCCAATAGGAATTCATAAACGATATCCACATGAACTGAGCTCCAGATAGTCCATGTGTCTGGGGATCTAACTCCTCTTCCTGATGTTGCTGTTTAAGAGACTGATATGATCAAACATTGTAGAAGTTTTATGTGTTTTACTTATGCTTATCATTAATAGGTTCAGGTGGCTTTTCCAAAGTATAAACTACATATGGCTTGGTTTCCTTGAGGTATCCTCATCCATACAATGAAGGAAAATCCTCTGCGGCCAGGAGACCTGATGACAGAAAATGATACCAACATAAAATTACTCTTAGACCACACTGAACGTTATAGCTCATTAGAACATCAAAGTTACAAGATTGGGTATTATTAACCACAAACACTGCAGGAAAGATTTGGGGAACTGACAAATGCCAACATATAATCTTTCATTCATTATTTCATATCTCAAAAAATTAAAAAGGAATTTCAAGTTATGACTTTTTCAGCCTTAAAAATAGGAAATTCTGACATATAATGTGGATGAATCTTGAGGACATTATGCTAAGTAAAATAAGTAAATCACAAAAAGACAAATATTGCACGATGTCACTTATACGAAGTATCTAAAGAATTCAAATCTGTAGAGACTGAAACACTCAAGATTCATCCATGTTGTAGAATGTGTCAGAATTCCCTTCCTTTTTAAGGCTGAATACTATGCCATTTTACATATATATCATATTTTGTTTAGCCATTTATCCGTCAGTGGATGAGGATAGCCAGTGTCAACCAGAACTGTCCCAAGAACACCAGGCCCTATGTCTACATACTAAAAAAATCCTGGTATCTTTAGTACACAATATAATGCCTGATCCATAATAATCATCCATTTTGTTGAATACATTGATAAGAAAATGACTCAGTGAAAGCTCTTTTTCACTAACTATTCTCTTTTTTATTATAATTTTCCTCCTAGATGCTGGAGACATCAAACTAATAATTATCTCAAACTCCACCTTCTAAATATCCTTCCCTTTTGCTCTCCTTCCCTATGCCCACTAGAGCTCAGTTTGGACCTCTCAAAAGGACTGGCTTTCTGGATTATCTCTCAAATGGACTGGCTGAATATAGACCAGCTCTTCCTGCCTCCAATGCCTCCTGTCCATAATTCATCATTCACGTCTTTGCCACCATGATTTTCCTGAAACAGAAATCTCATCAGAGCCTCTCCCTCTTAAGTACTCTGCAAGACACCATTCCTAAGAGTTGAAGATGAGCTTCATTCTAAAACAAAAACCCTTGCATCGTCTTCTGTCAGCTAAGTTCTTCAGCATGCCATCTCCTACCATCCTTTCCATGTATAATATTTCTTGATTATACCCAAATTATGCCCCATTACCAAAATGTGTAACACTCTCTTTGACACTTCCCTGCCTTTAAACTGCTATCTTTTTGTCCACAATGCCATTCTCTCAACTGTTCTACCTTCCCTCCTCCTCTCCACTCCCTAACCCTGGCCCCTTCCAGCCTCACCTTGGTCCAAATCTCCTCAACTTCCATTTCAATCCTACAGTCCTAAAACAAATGAATTAAAGGTAAGGCTAGAAATGTGGCAATGATTTAGTAGACTATTGATACTTAACTCTGGATTTCAGTGAAATTTAAGGCTAGAAAGACCCTTTCTAGGTCATCAGAGCCATTTCTCTTCTTCCTCAAAGACTGCACCTTTGCAGCTAACTAAAATAAATACGTAAATAAATTATACAACTTCAAGGAGCACATACATTTGTAGACCACTCAGGAGACTTTAATGATGTATAACAAACCTGCTTGTTAAATTATTGTTTAAATTCCATAAATTCTCTATTCTGAGATTTAAATTTATTTCATCCTTTTAATTCACGAAGAAGCATGAGATGAGACCGTATATTTTTAACTGGAAGATTTAAATAACCTCTAAGTTCTTGCCTCCAAATTGAATAATTCCAGATCTTTTCACCTTTTCTTGTAGGTCTTACTTTACAACCAATTCATTATCTTTGTGGCTGTCCTCTGAACCTTCTTCAAGTTTTCACATTCCTCTTAAGATTAGGAGTCTTTACCATGCTGCAGAATTCCAGGAAGGGTTTGACAAGTTGTCTGTTCATTAAGAAGATTACTTCATAGTCTGTACACATTATGTTCTTCGTTTTATACCCCAGCCTTAACTTCACCTTTCAAACCATGATGCCTACACTGTCAATCCACTGCACTTTGGTTTCCTTTTTGTACTGATTTTTTTTTTTTTCCCCATTGCTTCCAAATATAATCAATTAATGCCTCCTCCTCCTTTCGCTTCCATCGTCTTCAACTGTTCTAATTTCACTTTATCTTGATAAAGCCATGATCTGTTTATACCTGATTGCCCCTCATATTTACTGAAGTAATATTGAATTGGAAATTTGTCTTCCAAAGCCGCCATTTGCAAATTGAGATAGTTACTCTTTAATATAGCAACAATAATAATTATTATGCTAAATACTCTAAACAGATTATCACTGTTAAGAGTAATATTAATAGTAGTGATAATAACCATGCAACTGGGGTGTTTATATTAACTCATTTATCTTTGCAACTACACTGTGAGTTACTCATTTGCATCACAAGGTTACAAAAAGGGGAACTGAGGTACTGAGACCTAAGTAATTTACTCATTGTTTTCTCTAACAGTGAATTCAGACATGATTCAAGCATGTTTCATGACTTTCCTCAGACTCTATATTCCAGTATAGACATTGAGAAAACCAAAATTTACTTAGAATCAATGTTTTGGGGAAAAATATACATTTTTGTATGTTTAGAATCTTAAAAATCCAGGGAAAAAAATGAATTTGGATCTCTTGCTGCCCTGGGGAAGAAACTGCAACTAAATAGAGAGATAAGTGAGGGGAGAGCCAACAGACTGAACACTTCTGTCTGCAAAAGGAATTACTAAATTGCTAGAGGAAAGCTCTGCTCCAGACCTTATTAGCAGAAGGAAGCAAAAGTGATGCCTTACTTGATAAGATAAGCAGAAGCTTACAAGGATAAGCTGATAACCAAGACAGCTTTGAAATTCCCTCAAGCTTCTACTTGCCTTTTTTTTTTTTTTTTTTTTTTTTTTTGAGGCTAAAAACTACATTAAGGTTGCATTAAAGTAAGTATTTTATGAAGTTTGCTAGTGAATTACAGATGTAATTTATTTTTTCTTCAGTGATATTTCTATTAAAGTTAATATACAGATGGTGGTAAGTTCTTATTTGATTTTTTAAGCTATATTTTATATAAAAATTTAATAGAACAATAATATAATCTCTGCAATAGTAATGGGATAACCTAGGAGTGAATATAAATGTTGAAAGAATGTTACTGAATCAGTCCTGAATTTCCCTTGTTGCACAGCAGAAAATGCATGCTTAGACTTTCAGCACAAAATAATAAGCTTTTCAATTCAACTAACTTCAAACAAATACTACCTGAACGGTTATTAAATGAAAGACAGTCTATTTAAATTTAGCGTTATTCAGGGGCAGAAATTATCAAAAGTTTTTTAATTCTATCAATTCAACATTTGATAGCAGGAACCACAAAGGGAATGAAAATGCTGCTCTTTTGTTCTGCTAATACAAAATAATTAAGTGCACAACTTCAGAAGGTTTATAGATATAAAAATGACTCTAAGTGTACTGTAATTTTCAGATACATTCTTATTTTTTGAAAATAAATGCCACATTCAGCATTTTAAAATTATCATAACATCTCTAGGCCTTTGGAAATCTTCAAATAGGTATAATGACACTGTCATTTTGTTAACAAGTTCCCTCACTGCTTAACTTTTCCTCTCTTTACTTCCTCTGTTTTGGGAACTTACATGCTATCAATTTCTCAGAACCTCATTGACCAAGTACAGACAATCGTGCCAATTTCTAAACACAATTTGTAAAATTGAAATCATATTTTTGAATAACTCAAGGTGGCTGTGTGTGGTCTTCATCATGAAAGTTTGTCTTGACACATCGTGTCATGGGTCCTTAATTGTGTACAGCCTAATTCCTTCTGTATTTTTTTTTAAGCTGGGGATTCACAATCTTAATTTTAGACTTATGTATAGTAGATAGCAATTTGTGGTTATTTCTTAAAAGTATGTATGACAGAAATTGCCCCATATTCTTGTTTATTAATGAAATAGCAAGAAAATCTGAAACTGTCTCATTAATTTCCTTCTATTCCCAATGAATCTCTTTTTGGCCTAAAAAATGGTGACTAAATCTAGTTAATTTATCTCACAATTTTAATTCTTTAGTTAAAAAAAGATTTATTTCTAAAGCTAATTTGTATTTGTTTGAATTTTAATACAAAGAAAAAGAAAAATATTTTGCCTTATAGTTTTGTACTTTTATTGGCAGTGTTTTATTTGGATGTTTTGTGTAAGTGGAAAGAGTAATCATATTTTGTATATTGAAGTTTCAAAAAGATAACAAATAATTTCTGTCTCTTCAAATTCTATGGAAAAACATTTTTACCCTTTTAGTAATTAAAGGAATATAAATTTAAACAATAAAGACATAATGGTTATTTCCTGTTATATTTTAAAATATTTAAAACATAATACTCATCATTAACGACAAAAATGAGCAATGCAATGGGTACAGGCTTTCCTTAAGGCAGCTTCAATAGTCTTCACATATTGCGGAATTTATCACAAAGAAGCTATCAGAGATGTTTCCAGTGATTTTTACACAAGTATGCTGCCCATATTACTATAAGCATTTTCAAAATATCAAAATAAGTTTTAGTGCACAATTAGAAATTGGTTGGTTAAATGCTTTAACACCCACGAACACAATGTCCTATGCATTTGTAAACCAAATATACCAAATTGGAAATAGTGGTTAGTTATTTTATTAGTCCATTCTCATGCTGCTAATAAAGATGTATCCAAGCCTGGGTAATTTATAAAGGAAAGAAGTTTAATGGACTCACAGTTCCACATGGCTGAGGAGGCTTCACAATCATGGCCAAAGACAAACCAAGAGCGAAGGGACGTCTTACAAGGCAGCAGGCAAGAGAGCGAGTGCAGGGGAACTCCCCTTTATGAAATCATCAGATCTCATGAGGCTTATTTACTTTCACGAGAACAGCTCAGGAAAAACCTGCCCCCTTACCTCCCACCTGGTCCCTCTCACAACATGTGAGGATTATTACAATTCAAGGTAAGAACTGGGTGTGGACACAGAGCCAAACCATATCAGTTATCTATGATTAGATACAGAAAATTTTTATTTTTTATATGACTTACTTTAATTGATATTCAAATATTCCCTAGAAAACTAAGTTTCTTTTATAATTAGAAACTTTTTAAATTAAGGTATAATTAGCTAGCTACTTAAGAAAATTAGGACAAGTGCAAGTACTTATATTTTTATGCCTTAAATTGAAGAAAATCATAGGCTATTTTAAACATTAGTGTCATTTTTATTCTTCTCATTGTGAAGAAATGTTATGAGTGGAAGAAAGAATCAAGATTTTAAATATTAATATTGGTAAATTGAAATGAAACACTTTTTCTTTCCTAATTGAATTCACTTCACAGTCTTTAAAAGTATCCTTGCCGTCCCTTACATAAATATAGGCCCCTGGCTTTTTCTGCAGTTTATGTCCTTAGCTTTTGTCTTTCATTGTCCACATCACTTTCAGTTTTTTTTTTTTTTTTTTTTTTTCTATGTGAAAATTTGTGGTTAAACTCATAATTGACTCTCCATCACCTTCAAAGAAAAGAAAATAATTCAAATTCTTAACATGGCAGATTTGGCCCTACGTTTCTTCTCAATCCCATCTTTTCAAATATTGAATACCACATTGAAGAAATTTCCTCAAAAGGTCAAATAATTTCATACATTTTGGGTTTTGATGGTAAAGATCCTCTTGCTCTATCACCAGCCCATTTCACTTCCATTTTTCTTTTCACTCTATTCTTATTTGTTAGTTTCTCTTTCAAGTGCCTACATCCTGAATAGTCCCTCCTATACCTGACAAATGTTTGCTCAATCCTTGATACTTTCTTCTCTTTATCGGCATTTTCCATATTCCAATAATTGTTTATATACGTGTTTTTTTTTTTTTTTAATAGATTCACTATGGCTTTTTACAACGAAGACTTTAAATTTTTGCACCTCCATCACTTTGCATGGTGTCTGTCATTGCTCTTGTGCTTTGTGGCCACTATGCGGTACAATAAGGGTTACTTGAGCACGAGTACTGCAAAACAATGACAGTTAAACTAATAACTGAGAAAGCTACTAAGTGAATAACAGGTGAAGAGCATAGGCAGTGTGGATACACTGGACAAAGGGAAAAGTCACATCCCTGGCAGGACAGAGCAGGAGGACAGCATGAGATTTTCATCATGTACACAGAATGGCAGGCAATTTAAAATTTATGAATTGTTTCTGAAATTGTCCATTTATTGTGCTTGGACTATGGTTGACTATGAGTAACTGATACTGTGAAAAGTAAAACCCTGGATAGTGAAAACGTGGATAAGGAAAGACAACTTTAATAATTTTTAATATATTAAAAGTAAAGATTTTGTTAACAGGTTTCTAAATCTTACATTTGAAAATGTCAAATAACAAAATACAAATTTGTTAATAATTAGAAAATGTGCCCTTAAAGCTAGTACAAAAGAGAAAATGTGTTAAAGCTTACATAATTCAAGATAAGAGAAAAACTATAATTCTGTGTTTTTAAACTCAAACCATGTAACAGATAAACTCCTCATATTACTTCCAGTATGTACATTTAATTATAAATTATATGGATAATACCACATATGTAGGATTATCAGAAGGGAAGAAAATGTGCCCCAGTATCAAACTCTAGAAATTAATTTTCTTCTCCAACCCAAAATCACTCCATAATTTTAAGACAAATGCCCTATGACTTTCATATTGTATTCCACTATATGGAAATTCATATGCTCTAATAGTAAATAATACTTTAGTAAATGTCCATAAACCACTCTATTTTTTTCTTTGTAATTTGTGTGTTTTATTTATTTAATTTCTTTAGAGATAGAGTATTGCTCTGTAACCCAGGCTGGAGTGCTACTGCATGATCCCATCTCACTGCGGCCTCAACCTCTGGGGCTCAATCAATCCTCCCACCTCAGCCTCCCCAGTAGCCAGGATCACAGATGCACACCACCATGTGCAGTTATTTTTTAATTTTTTGTAGAATGAGGTCTCACCATGTTACCCAGGCTAGTCTCAAACTCCTGGGCTCCAGTGATCCTCCTGCCGTGGTCTCCCGAAGTGCTGGGATTATAAGTGTAATTTTTAAATAAGTGCCATGTACATTTTCACAGATTGCCCTAGTTTTGTAACAGGCCATTAGGCATGAGTGGGGCAGGAGAGGGTTCTCCCCTAACCCACTAGAAATGTCAGGTGATGATTCCACAATTACTGCTTTGCCTCTCTTAAAAATGATAATTCATCTACCAGGGAGAAATCTCCTGATGGTCCACACCTGTTAACATCAAAAGTGTTAACTGAATGCAGATCTCAGGGAGAAACAGCTTCTGGGCATGCCTGTTAAGAGACAAAAATGGTGAAGTATGGTATTCCAGGTACACTCCACTGGAAAAAGGAAGAAAGCTTCAGATGGGCATGTGTCTAATTCTGTGAACACACTGTGTTTGCTCACTTCCCAAACACAGGGTAAGGAGGGCTCTGCGCATGTGGGAAGCTCACCCTAAGGAAAGAATCATGGGAAAGAGGCAAGCTTATTAAGTCCTAGGATCAAGGTTAAAGGCTCTTAATGTTTTTTTTTTTTTTTTTTTTTTTTTTTTTTTTTCTGTTTTCTTTTGTCCTTTTTTCTCTCTTGGAGCTTCAGGTGTCTGCTTGGGTCTTATTTAAGCGAATTTTCCTTTCCCTCCGTGTTCTAAAGTCTTTTAAAATAAACTTCCACTCCTGCTCTGGAACCTGCCTCTCTTTTTCTGCTTTATGCCCTCAGTCAAGTTCTTTTTTCTGAGGAGGCAAGAACTGAAGCTGCGAGGGACACGTAACGATACACTCCAGTAATGGGATAACTCAGATCCCTGGTAACAGTTTCAAGGCATTGGTAGAATACTTTACATTCGGAAATCCAAATAATTTTTGTTTTAGGTTATCAAATTTGTGACCCAACATAATAAAATATACTGTTGTTTCTCTCCCTTTTAGTTTGAGAATTCCTAGAGGAAACCTATGTATTAAAGAAGTATGATTATTAATGTTAATGATTACATAATTATTAGTTATTGTTTTTTTCATTGTGGAAAATGAATTTCAATTCAGATTTAGCAACAAGCATTTACTTATTCTACTCTAATGGCATTTAGTTTGTTTGTGGCAGGGGGAGTGGTAACATGAAAAAACTAAAGGGCTTCTGTGATAGGATTTCAAAATATTCACATATATTTCTACTTCAAGCAATAATTATTTTCTCTGTTCACATCAAATACAGACTGGGTGAAACACTGTAAAGAGGACTTATTTCCTGTTAATAGATATTACTTGACATTTTAGCTTTAATGCTGGAAAAAAAAAAAAGCAGTTTATAATGTCCAGAAGTGCTTTTTCTTTTTTGCTTACAGAGCACTTAAGTGTCATGTTAAGCCTCAGGCAGGTCTGTCTAGAATTGTGTTTACTGTATTCTTTTCAAATGCAACACAGAACCTTATCACTTATCAGTGCATAAAGTCTAACAGATTGCAGACTCAAATTTCCCCTTCCAGGCAATGTTGGGTTTCACTATTGTTTGCCATGATAAAGGTTTTCGTGAATTCTACAGCTTAGATTTCTGTCTTGTTTTCCTTAGCATAACCCTCTAGGCAACCAATCAGCATTTTTTACCAGCTAGAAATTGCTCAAAATGTTACTACAAAAGCTGCTTTAAAATTCTATGCCTTGCTTTGACTCCTTCTTTCTTTTTAAAGTTATACTAGGTAGTTTCAATTAGATTGAAAAGAAGTAATTAAATATTTTCCAAAGATGTTGCTACTGTAAATGAGGTTGCCTGAATTTGGTGAAAGAAATACGTCCCATAATTCACATTTGGTTTGCCATTTAAAAAGTGTTGCAGGAGAAAATTATCTTGGCCAGGTGAAAAGTTGGCTACGCAGTATGCTAAGTTTGGCATATTGTATGGCCTCTTTCAGAAAATTTAGACAATTGTACAAATGTATTAGCTAAAGAGTGCCTTAGGGTTTAGGTGAATAACTATTATTCTTTTCACCATAGAATTGACAATTCCAATTTTTAGATGCCATCCAAATTGACTAAGCAATTTACGTGGGCTGAATACTTGTAGTTGACTGAACTGTTATTTTCAGTCCATTCACATACTCCAGATTTTGCAAGCCCTGTGGATTTGGCCACCTAGTTATTTCTGTAATCTTTCTCCTCCACACTGGCCCGTTTCTAATACCTGAGATGAGGGCCTTCCAATTTCTTGCCAGGCAGTTAAATAGTCTTTTTTTTAACCTCCAAATAATCTTCACGTTGCTCGAAGCACATGCCTTATAAATCCCTAATTTGATCATATCATTTCCCTTTTAAAATCCTTTAATGACATGGTGTCTCCTACACAATGAAATCCAAACCTCTTAGGATGACACAGCATGACTTTCATGATCTGACTCTGCCAATGTTTTAAAATTTACCTCCCACAATGCCTTCTTAGATCATCTCTCACCCCAAAACAAATATGCAATTCTCCAGTGTATTTACTTCTTTCTTCCTCATTCAAACGGTTTTGCCTTTGCATTTGCTATTGCATACATAGCCTGAAATGGTTTTTCCTTATTGACTATCACCCGAATATCGGCTTTATTTTCATCCACTATGTTTCAGTTCAAATGTGATTGCCTATAGGAAGCCTTCACTAATATTATCTGAGAAGGTCAAGGGTATTTTTATTCTGTGTTTCTACAATGACTGCTACACCCCTGGGTTTTAGAGTGCATGTGTCATATTGGTGGAATTATGATTCAACAAACACGCACACACAAACATGTATTGCACTAGATTGTAAACTTTTGAAGATTAATGATGCTTTGGCAGATGGAAAGAATTTAATGGATCTATTTTTTCAGTAAATAGAGTAATTGTTCCACCATAAACAAAAATAAGGAAAATTTTTGATGACTTATACTCCACACACTAGTGTACAATATCCTAGACATCTTCATTCATAATCATTCATTGAAAAGCTATTTATTGAGCACCCCCAAGCATATATCCTTAAAACTATAAGAACACTGTGTTTCTTTGGGTATTTGTGTTTCTCTGGGTAATACAAGGGGGGAATGAAGTGAACTATAAGATAATCTTCTACAAAAAGACTAAGAGTGTACGATTCTAAGAACCTTGTCAATGCCTGAGAAAACAACTCACAAAATAAATTTTTTCTAAAAGAATCCATTTTTATGCCTGGCATGGTGGCTCACACCTGTGATCCTGTCACTTTGGGAGGCCAAGGCGGGCAGATCATCTGAGGTCAGGAGTTTGAGAGCAGCCTGGCCAGCATGGTGAAACCCCATCTCTACTAAAAAAATACAAAAATTAGCCGGGTGTGGTGGCATGCACCTGGAACCCCAGCTACTCAGGAGGCTAAAGCAGGAGAATCACTTGAACTCAGGAGGCAGAGGTTGCAGTGAGCTGAGATCGCGCCACTGCACTCCAGCCTGGGCAACAAGAGTGAAAATCCATCTCAAAAAACAACAACAAAAGAAGCATCCATTTTTAAATTATAATGAATAATTTACAAAATTAATCATATCCCTTCATTTTATTAGCAATCTCATATAGATGTAATATATTCATTTGATAAAAAGACATATACCAAGTATATGTAGGAAATATGAAATCTTCAGGCTTATAATGAAGATAAGGGAATATGATTTAATTAGTGTTTTTTAATCCCTCAACGTTGAAAGAAGAGAGACATTTTATTTTAAGAATTACTATATAATTAAAATTGACTTTATTTAGTGTAGAACTTTATGAATTTTAACACATATATAGATTCATGTAATTAACCCTACAATTAAGATACAGAAAAATTCCATCACCCAAAAAACTCCCTTATTCTCTTCTTTTACAATCACATTCTACCTCCACGCATAAAGCCTGGAAACTGTTATTTAAAGGGAAAATGTTGTTTTCCCTTTGAAGTATATCATATACATGTAATCATATGTATACCATTGACTCGAACAACAAGGGTTTGAAATGTGTGGGTCTACTTTTATGCATATCTTTTTAAATAAAAATTACATCTTTAACTGAGTATCCCTAAGAAAAAAATATGTTACTATTATTATATTTTCTCTTTACTTTTCTGTTTCCCCCTGCTGCCTACTTCCTACTTAGCCCTTTAGAAATGCAATTATAACCTTTTATCTCCCCTTCACCAACACTTTTACAGGGCAAATTCATCTAACTATGTGCTTAGAAGCTCCAAGCAGAATTCTCTTTTACCAAGAGAATTCCTTGAGAGATAACAGTCAGTTTGCAACCTAAGTATTCCCACTAAGAAACTCTTTTCACCTGGTGAGTTTCAGCCACCTTTACAACCTTGTTCTGCCCATAAAGATGCCAATGTGACCACCCAGTAGATAAGGCACTGAAGCAAGTGGGTGGACCCCACCAGCTCATTTCTTCCCTTGTAAGCCATTCATGCCAACCATCCTCCACCCCTACCTTTAAAAGCACATGCTTTCTCCTCCAAAAGTGAAGTGGTACCCTTAGGTCTAGAAGCCTTTACTCCTTTTAACATGGACAGGAGGCAGAGAAATACTGGATAAAAAAGGGCAGGGTCCCTGGTAGTGTTCCACCCTCAAGCCTGGGCCCACAACCCTAAATGAGAATTTCACATACCTGTTTTCCCACCCAAATGTTGCTTTTTGCCATGCCATGCCCCTCACCCTGTACTTTTCTCAGCACAGCTGAGAAGGAGAGAAGAGAAGCATCTGAACATCAAGAGAAGTTTGGCCAGGGATGGTCAGAGAGGAGGTCAGCCACGGACAGCCAAACTCCAGGGGAAGATTATCTTCCCACTCCATCCTCTTTCTGGTTCCCCATCTCAGTAAAAGTCACTTCCATTACCCAATAAAATCTTCTGCATACACCACCCTTCAATCTGTTCATGTGATCTGATTCTTCTTGGACACCAGAGAAGAATTCGGGACACACTGGGTGCGGGAACCTAAAAAGGCTGTCACACTGACTCTTCTCTGAGCTTTGTAACACTTAAGCCGTCCATGGACAGCAAAGCTAAAAAACATTGTAACACACACCCTCTGGGGCTCCAGAGGTCTTGGGCAACCCCTAGACACTGCTGGAAGCTGGTACAGGGTTCATTCCTTCTGGCCCCTGTAGACACTTACCCCAGTTCCTGTACCCGCTCAGCTGTGTGCTCCCCTGCCCGCAAAGGTTTTGAGCACACACGCCTGTCGCAAGCCCTGCGAAGGGGTCAAGGGAACTCTCCCGTCTCACTTTCCCTAAGTCAGCTTTGGAATAAAATAACACATTCTTTATACCAGACCTTGCTCTTGTTAGTTGGATTCTGCAAGCAGTGACCTACTGAACCTGTATTTCAGTTACACACCACGTGTGCTGGCCTCGTTCACCTCGCCTTCCACCTTCTCCACCTCTTCCACCTCTGCCACTCCTGAGACAGCCAGATCAATCCCTCCTCTTCCTCCTCTTTCTCAGTCTGCTCAACATGAAGTTGACAAAAATGAAGACATTAATGAGGATCCACTTCCACTTAATGTTAACAGTAAATGCATTTTCTCTTCCTTATGATTTTCTTAGTAACATTTCTTTCTTTAGCTTACTTTGTTATGAAAATACAGTACATAATATCGATAATAAATAAAATATGTTAGTTGGCTGTTTATGTTATTGGTAAAGCTTGCAGTCAACAATAGACTATTAGAAGTTAAGTTTTGGGGAAGTCCAAAGTTATCCACTGATGTTTGATGTTGGAGAGTTGGCACCCAACCCCCACATTGTTCAATGGTCAACTGTATAAACTATTGTTATTAGCTTATTTTACTCAGATTTGTTCAAGTTGTTGCATGTATCAGTAGTTCTTTTTTTTTTTTTTTTTTTAAACAGAGTCTCACTCTGTCACCCAGGCTGGAGTGCAGTGGTGCAATCTCGGCTCACTGGAACCTCTGCCTCCTGGTTTCAAGCAATTCTCCTGCCTCAGCCTCCTGAGTAGCTGGGATTACAGGCACCTCCCACCATGCCCCGCTATTTTTTTTTTTTTTTTTTTTTTTTAAGTAGAGATGAGGTTTCACCATGTCGGCCAGGCTGGTCTCGAACTCCTGATCTCGTGATCCACCTGCCTCGGCCTCCCAAAGTGCTGGGATTACAGGTGTGACAGTAGTTCTTTTTTTAAAACTAATGAGTATTATTACATTGTATGGAAGAATCACAGTTTGTTTATTCATTCACCTATTGAAGAACATTTGAGTTGTTTCCAGTTTTTTATTATTGTAGATAAAACTACTATCAACATTTTGGTGCAGATATTTGTATGAACATAAGTGTTGTTTCTTCTGAGGTAAATACCCAGGAGTTGGAGTTCTAGATCATATGGTAAGTATATATTTAATGTTATCCAAAACAGCAAAACTATTTCCCAGAGTGGCTATGAAATTTCTCTTTCTCATCTGCAATGTGTGAGACTTGCAGTTGGGAATGTCAGTATTTTAAAATCTTAATCATACCAGTAGTTGAGTCATGGTAACCTATGGTGGATTTAATGTACCTTTCCTTAGATTTCATTTTTAATTCTCTTGGTTTTCATTTTCTTTCCATTTTATGGGAACACAAGCCTTCAAAAAGCTCATGATTTGTTGGTATAATCAGACAGAAAGTATTATTCATGCTATAAGTTGAATAAAACACAAAAATATTTATTAGTTATAATGAAGGACTTAGGAAAGTCCATACAAGTGAAGGTAGTATTTAGGCTGACCTATCTAAGAAATTGGCATTCTTGGTCCTCTTAGGTTGTATCACAGGCCACTTATGCAACGGCCTTCCTTGGCAGAGAACTAAGCTCCCTGGCTCTAGGACTCATAAATGACTATTATTTATCTACCAAATAATTATCTACCGAATGCGTAACTATCTACTGCATGTATCATACTTCACATAAGAAGTTCTCTGTTGTGTGAAGGCCATAGGCTTTGGAATTAGTCATACGTGTGTTTGAACTTACAACTTCTTGGCCCATTTACTAAACCAACCCTGGCAAGCATTATGGATTGAATTGTTGCCCCTATCCCCCATTCCTATGTTGACCTTCTAACTTCTAGTATCTCAGAATGTGACCTTATTTGAAGATAGGGTCTTCACAGGGGTAATCAAATTAAAATGAGGTTATTTGAGTGTCTAATATAACTGATGTCTTTATAAGAAGAGGAAATTTGGACACAAACATGAACAGAGGGGAGATATGAGGACCCAGGGAAGAGATGGCTATTTACAAGCCAAGGAGAAGGCCTGGAACACATCCTACCTCACCGCCCTTGGAAGGAGCCAATCCTGCCGATACCTTGCATTATAGACTGAATGTCTGTGTCCTTCCAAACTTCAAATGTTGAAATATAATCACCAATTAGATAGTATTTGGGGAAGTGGGACTTTTGGGAGGTAATTAGGTGATGAGGGTGGAACCCTCATTAATAGGATTAGCGCCCTTACTAAAAGAAGACAGAGAGCTAGCTCATTTGGGCCATGTGAGGATATAAGGAGAAGTCAGCAGTTTGCAACCTGGAAGTGGGATCTCACCAAAACCCAATCATGCTGGTACTTTCATATCAGATTTTCAGCTTCCAGAATGGGGATAAATCAATTCTATTGCTGAAAGGTCATCTGGTCTATGGCACTTTGTTACAGCAGCATGAAGTAAGACACCTTGATTTTTGACTTCCAGCCTTCAGAACTGTGGGACAGTAAATTTCAGTTGTTTAGTCCACCCAGTTTGTAGTGCTTTGTTATAGCAGCCTTAGAAAACTAATACAGCAAGTTACTAACTTTTCCCTGTCAGTTTTCTCATCTATAAAAAGGGAATACTGACTCTTAACTCGCCATGTTGCCAGAAAGCATGAAACAAGAATAGTGGAATTACCTGGAGCTCAGTGATAATGAGGACTTTACTCCTTTTATGGTGTTCCCATGTACATTTGTTTTTGTATTGTTAGAAAGTTTATAGTAAGCTAAAAAAGGCATTCTTTGATTTCCTTAAGTCTATGTATTTAAGAATTTCAAAGTGTTCATTAAAAGTCATCTGGCAAAAGTCCTCCATAATACAGATTGAGAATCGTGGCTACATTTTTTGGTAATACACTTAAAATTTCTGAAATCTTAGTTAAAAGACGTTCAAACTAATGTTTTAATATGGAGACTTTAATATTTAATATGATAACCTTACCATATTTATTGAACATCTTTTTAGCTTATTTTGCAAACCATGTGAGTGATTTGTCAGAAGAAAGGCTCAGTTTGCCCTACTCCAACACAAGAGAAAGAGGAAGTGTGAGCACGTAGACTCTGGTCAGATTATCGTTTTATCTAGCCATGCCTTTGGAAAAGATATCAGGTCAAAACTAAACAACATAAACAACTACCAACGTAATAGTTTTGACTTCCTATGTTTGAAATTCCTATTTTCACTAATTGTTTCAATTCTTACAAATTCAGGTTTTCTTTGAGAATGCATTGAAAGCCTCTTCAAAGAATATAAAATTATACAGATATCCACTTTGGTTTTTATTCAAAGATCTACTGAACAGACTTTCTAGACGTTTAGAATTACCAAATAGCAGGAAAGAAATGTTTAACTGGAGACTAAAATTTAGAATGAAAACAGTATTTGATCTTCCTTGCATCTTACCACTCATTTCTTTCTTTGATTTGCTGTGTGAAATCCCCATGTAATCCTATTTTATAGTAGATTCTTGCCTTACAGAGTACTTTCAGATGCTATTAAAAGTCAGGTGATAAAGAAGTCTTAAATCATCAGACACATAAGCCTAGATTTCTGAGGTTGAACAAATATACAAATATTTACATGCTGTTCCAGGTCTGAATAATTATATAGTCTGTACCTCTAAGTTTATGTCATGAAAAAGACATTTTGTATCCCTACATTTTCCTCATATATATTAGGATATATCTATATAGGATATATATATATATATTTTCCTCATACATATAAACATGTATGCTGTACTATATGTTAAATATTTCAAGAATAAGTAACAGTCAATATAAGCATTTTTTGCCACCAAACTATTTGAAAAAAATTTCCAATTATTTTGTTTTATAAATGGAATTCTATTCACTTAATTTTTAGTAAACATTTTATACATATTACATATATGGTGATTACTGCTAAAATGTGTTTAATATAGAAAGTATACATGTGAAAATGTTTGTAAAAGTACAAAAGGTATGAAAATACCTAATTCCTTTAAAGAAAAAACAACATAAGTTTTGCTTTTGACAACCTTCTGTGTATCAAATGTTAAGCTTGTTGAAACAATTTATATTAGAATTTACTTCCAACCTGTGGTTTGCTCTCTCACCTCCTGCCAGGTGTTACTCCTGTGTTGCCTCTTCAGAAGGCCTTCCCTGACCACCACATTTTAGATTGGTCCCTCCTTGCTGCTCCACTTTTAGACTGGGCTACTATTGATACAAACAACCTGAATGCAGTATTGTTGTTCTCCACACATAGTTTATTTTAGATAGCTAGTACACCAGTAAGTACTGGTACTGAGAAATGAATCGGTACTGAGAAAATGAATTTGAAACTGTATTACTTAAAATCCTTACATTAAAAACATTTCTTTAGGAAGCTTGATCTATATTCTGAAATATATTTCATACACATTACAACAAATTACTAAAATCTATCTTTTCAAACTGAATAAAGCAAAGAGAGAATTTGTTTTTGTCTTCAAACATAGAGATCCAGCATTTATTAAATTAAATCTCACTGCTAAAATCTAGGGCATTTAAATCTTCATAAGAAAACTGGGATCAAAGTCACATCCTTAAATGCAATTTTAAAAAACAGGTACAGAAAATGCTAAGCATGCAATTGCACCCAAATTTCATATTGAATTTGAAATATAAAAAGGCAGTTTATACCTTTTGCTATATTATCTATAATTAGAACAATATTGAAGAAACTCAACTAATGAATTATGTTAACAAATCTAAGGAAGATACTGGCATTAATATAGAGACTTTTAAATTATGGGTGGAATACATTCTTAAAGACTTGGATACAGATTAACTTTTTGTAACATGAGTTTTGCTGGACACCCATTTCAAAGCAGATTACAGCATTAACACTATTCAAAATTTTAGTTAGTACTTCAAGGGCTGAAGGTACCACAGATGATCTTCCTTATGGATCAACTATCTCATAAAATGTCTTCTGTAATAACATTTTTTATTTTGATTAATAACTTTGTGAGTTGATTCAACAAGGTAACCATTGCAGTTGACATAAAAATACTAAAAGTTAATTATAATTTAATCTTGTTCCTTTAGGCTAACATCTACTGTTCCTTAGTAATAGGAAAGTTTTTATTGACTCAAAGATCAAAGTTTTATAGACTCATAGATAGATATATATGTGTGTGTGTGTGTGTACGTGTGTATATATATATATATATATACACACACACACACATATACTTGTATATATATACATATATACATGTATACATATATACATATATATATACACGTACACACACACATATATTTTTTTTTTCTCACTCTATCTCCCAGGCTGGAGTGCAGTGGCATGATCTTGGTTCACTGCAACCTCTGCCTCCCAAGTTCAAGTGATTCTCCTGCCTCAGCTTCCTGAGTAGCTGGGATTACAGGTGCACACCACTACGCCCAACTAATTTTTGTATTTTTAGTAGAGACGGGTTTCACCATGTTGGTCAGGATGGTCTCAAACTCCTGACTTCAGGTGATCTACCCGCTTCAGCCTTCCAAAGTGCTGGGATTACAGGCGTGAGTCACCGTGCCCAGCCTATACTTTTCATTTTTTTGAAACAAGGTAGTGTTACCCCAGCTGGAGTGCTGTGGCATGATCATAGCTCACTGTTTCCTCAAACTCCTGGGCTCAAATGATCCTCGTGCCTCAGCCTTCTAAGTAGCTAGGGTACTACCAGTAGACGCCACCTTACTCAGCTAATTTTTTTGTTTGTTTTGTTAGGGATGGGATCTTGCCATGTTGCCCAGACTGGTTACAAACTGCTGGCCTTACACAATCCTCCCGCCTTGACCTTCCAAAGTGTTGGGTTACAGATATGCACCACTCTGCCTGGGCAGCATAATCTTTTATTAATATTTAGGATTTTAAAAGATGACAGTACCGTCAACTAAAAATAGGTGTATGTTTTACCTTTATTTTTTAAAACAAAAGTAAAATGTGTGAGATATTTGAAAGCTTTTGGCCTTTTTTTTTTTTGAGATGGAGTCTTGCTCTGTCACCAGGCTGGAGTGCAGTGGTGATCTTGGCTCACTGCAACCTCCGACTCCCGGGTTCAGGTGATTCTCCTGCTTCAGCCTCCCGAGTAGCTGGGATTACAGGCGTGTGCCACCGCACCCTGTTAATTTTTGTATTTTTAGTATAGACAGTGTTTCACCATGTTGGCCAGGATGGTCTCAATCTCCTGACCTCGTGATCCTCCTGCTTCGGCCTCCCAAAGTGCTGGGATTACAGGCGTGAGCAACCGTGCCTGGTCTAGCTTTTAGTCTTTAACATTTTCTAATTGGTTTTAATTTACGTGGGACACTGGTATTAGCACACACTATTAGCACACACTAAATAATAATAATAATGATAAGCAAATAACACAAGTTATGCTCTGATTTTGCTTCAACCTAGCATTACTTGATTTACCATCAACTGCCAGACTAGAAATTGGAAAGCCGTATCCTTATCCTCAAATTTAGTTATAGTAACTTAGTAAACTATTTTAGATGACAGATTTGCACAGAAATTATTTCTCTGCTAAAGTTACAAAACAATTTTCTAGGCAAACAACTTGTTAACTGTGAATCACTAAATATGTGGTCATATATGATGCTATGTCAACATGAAATAGCAAACCTTCATTATCTGAGTATGTTAATAAATATCTTAGTTTTTTGAGCTCTCTTGGTCAGAAAGCTTAATATAATGGAATGAGCACAGACTATGAAGTCAGACTTTAGTCTGAATTTTGACTTTGTTACTTCCTAGCTACCTCACTTAGGCAAATTACTGTATCATGGAATTTCAGTTTCTACATTTTAAAAAAGGAGACTATAATAGCTATATTGCTAAGAAAATTTAAAGAATGAAGCATGTTTGGGAGAATACTGGGCATTTATTAGGACCCAATAATTAAGAACTCTCATTATCATAGACAAGCATTATGATATATTATACAAGTGCTTTAATAAAGTCACAGAATTATATAGACTTACTCCTTGTCAACAAATTACTCAATCTGTGGGTTTCATAAACTTCCCACTTAGAGTCTTTGTATCACACAAGACAAACATTATATTGAGTCATTGTTTTTTATGTTACTCTCTTAAAATTGAAAGGCTTTAAGAACACAATAGTATGGTCTATATATTTCTGAACTGTGGCTGAAAGACATGGAATATTAATCAAGATTGTGAAAAAAATACCACAACCAGATGAAAATTCAGCTACAGTAACTGCTTAGCAAGGACCTTCCAGATTGCAAGCTTGTCCTGGTGGGCTAACTTTCAGAGCAGGGCAGGGACTTGTCCTCTCTTCACAGCATACCCTATGGCTTCACAGTCCCTGGCACCTAGTAAGTGCTCAATAAAACATTTGTTGAATGAGTTAATTAAACATACTTCTCCTGGGTTCAAGCAGTTCTCTTGCCTCAGGCTCCAGGGTAGCTGGGACTACAGACAGAAGCCACCACACAGAACTAATTTTTGTATTTTTAATAGAGACAGGGTTTTACCATGTTGATCATTATGGTCTCAATCTCTTGACCTCATGATCCATCTACCTCAGCCTCCCAAAGTTCTGGGATTACAGGCATGAGCCACCGTTCCCGGCCACATACTGTATATTCCAATAATGGTCCATAAGGTAGTGTCCAGGTGTCCCTTACATACATAGGAAAGAAAAGAGAAAGATTTGGTTTTGCTGACACAACAAATTCAGGGTTAGCCCTGTGTTGTACATTCTCCCAAGAAGATACAGACTGGTATGAATTAAGTCAAGGGCAGGGAGTTGTGAGGGGCTCACCACACCTCCACCACCATCACCAGACAGAAACTGAAGCCTTCTCTTTCTCTTTAGGTTTCTCTTACTCTCTGGCCTTTTCCTTCTCACTTTATCTACCAATATCTCTTTCTCCATGCATTCTCACAGTGCTGTAGCTCTTTTGTCTCTCTTTCCTGCTTGCTTTTTACACTTGGTTTTTCATTTTCTCAAGTCTTCTCTCTCCTCCAGCTTCTCCGGCTTCTTGGTTCATTCACACACTCACTGAGTGAACACACACCGACTCACGCGGGCCTCACATAACATACTCCCCTTATACATCCACCCACTCACTCACCTGCTGGCTTGACTTTTTTATTTTAAGTCAATGATTAGAATGCTCCATACTCACTGATGAATAAGGTGGGTTTTTTTAGTATTTGGCTTTTCTCAACTGTTTTTTTTTTTTTTTTTTTCTTTTTTTCCTGAGCATATGGGACTGTTTCTTTGTTATCTTCTTTTTCCCCTTCCCTTCTTTTTAGAAAATTATTTTAAAAAATCTCTGCTGGTAAATTTGTGAATCATCAGGGAGAAGAGATGAACTAAGTAGTATTGCCTTACAGGTGCCCCTACCTTTACAGATGATTGTCACTGAATGCAAAGCAGCCAATGGAGAGAAGTGTACTCATTTAAAAATAGCTGATAAAATGTCCTTGTTACCTATGTCTTTAATAATTGCGATTTTGAATGTCTACTCGTCTTTATTTTTCCTACTTTTTAATTTTTTATGTTTTTTGCTTCATTTTTTAAAATTTCATGAATATATAATAGTTGTGCCTATTTATGGGCTATATTTGATATCTTGATACATGTATACAATGTGCAATGACCAAATCAGGGTAATTGGGATATACATCATCTCAAGCATGTATCACTTATTTGTGTTAGGAACATTCCAATTTCACTCTTTTAATTTTTTTTGAAATATATTATTGTTAACTATAGGTACCTAATGTGCTACAAAACATTAGATCTTATTCCTTCTAACTGTATATTTGTGCCCATTAACCATCTCCTCCTTATCACCCTCCCCACTACCTTCCCCAGTCTCTGGTAACCATCATTCTACACTCTGTTTCCATGAGATCATTTTTTTTTTTTTTTTTTTTTTTAGCTCCCACATATGAATGACCACATGTGATATTTGTCTTTCTGTGTCTGGCTTATTTCACTTATATGTGCTTTTTTCCTCTTTTTCACTCTTCTACTACTCCAAAATTTGAGCGTTGAGATCAGGTCTTTACATTTCTTATTTCAAAATGAGAGTGGTTTATAAGTTTTAGTCTGAGGCCAAGAATACTTCATTATCAATGGCTGGGTTTGTGTAAGAATATTATTTCATTCAAATGCTGATTCTGTGAGGCTGGAGAGAACCCAGGAATCTGCATTCTTCATAATTATCCATTTGATTCTGGCATGCAGCCAAGTTCAAGAATCACTTTTAAGATACCTGAATCTACCCAGTCCTGGAGAGAGTGTGAAGTTAATAACATACTCTCCCAGAGAAAATAGGACCAGTATTTTTATTCTCCAGATAAGTAACCTAAAGCTCAGAATTGAAATTACTTGTTATTGACTAGAATAACTTCTTCAATATCTTAGAGAGGCGGGAAATGCCTCTTGTTTTTGCTTAAATTAACACCAGTATCTTTAATAGAAAAATGTTTCAAGATGTTTTATAGGATAAATTGAGTTTACATATTTTTCTTAGTAAAATTAAAAAGTAATCTATTTTTTAATGTAGCATGAATGTTTTATATTATTAACCACAGATATTACTATTTGGCTTTTCTGTGAAGGAAAGTAAGACTGATTTGTAAATTATATATATTTTAATTTTTTATAATACATGCAATATGCTATTATCCATGTTACCCAGATTGTGTCGGGGGAGATGATTTTCTGAAGATAATTAATAAATAAGGGCAAGAGTACCTTTTTATAAGATTACAACAAAACTCTTCTTTCGTAATTTGAAATGTGAGGTGTCCTCTTTTTGTATTTATCAAAAGTGGCTGCAAAGCACCCCAGCCCCTTTGTTTCCTTTTCTTTTGATTGCTCTGTGTTCTGTATGCCAGCTTCTATGATGATTAATCATCTCAACCTATTAGAGTCAGGATGGATTTGGAAGTGTAAGATGGGATGAGAGATAAGGAGACAAACATGTGGAAGGAAAAACAATTTCCTGGCTTAATAAAATTAAAAATACCCCACCTGCAAAACCTGACAGGTGTGTCTTGAGTTCTAAATAATGGCACGTTTCTATTGAAACAAACTTCTTACATTAATAATAAAAGATTAATATAAACTGGAAATAGATTCTGTTAGAATGAATATATATAATACATAAAAAGTATACACAAGAGTATCATATATGTATATTCTTATGTATGTATATATACAAATATGTATATATAAAAGGGTATATGTTTATATATATAATACACTCAGCCTGACATGATTTATGCTTTAATCATCATAGGAACAAATATATTGATGGTCTTTCTATAATGTACAAAAATAATGTGAACATGTCGCTAAATTTTAAAATACAGTTCATTTATTCAAAGTTGCACTTAGAACACAGTGACTAAATTCAAGCAAGTGGAGGAGGGCATATAACCTTAGTAAAGTCTCTTAATTAGAAAATTGATTTACATCATCCTTAGGTGGGTATAATATTCAGCAGTGACCCTTGATTGTGATCTAATGTTTGTGGAAGCAAAATCATAAAAATTTGCTTCTGTAGGAGACTGGAAAAAAAGAGCTTTGAGTCTGCGAGTTAAGAATGAGAATCTAATCTGGTGTAAGATAGTCATAGAGGGGGCTCTGTGGGAGACAGAACTGAGCACTGGGCTTAAAGGTGTTCAGGTTAATTTAAAATAAATTTAAAAAAAAATTAAAACCCACCCTAAGCTCAAACCAAAAATAATCATCGGGTCACTATTTCATGATTTAGTTTCTTGTCTTTAGTTTTCCTCTAACTATGTTGAGTTGTAACTTGCTTACATAAAATTCACCCATTTTTAAGTACATGGTTTGATGAGTTTTGTTCATCCTGTAACATTAGGTATCCACAACCACAACTGAAATACAGAACATCTTCCTCCAAAAAGTTCCCTCTAATTGCTTCCATTTTAAAAGTGAGCAAATCAAAATGCAGCAGTTAACTGTCAGAACAGGTTTATGACAGAATCTGGCTTAAAGTGTATTTAATTTATAATGTTGTATTTGAATGTCTGATATGCTCCAATCTTTTATCAAGAATAAAAACAAAGGAGTTGAGAGAGAAAGAGACCGAGAGAGTCTCTCTACTTTCAAGGACAAACAGAAAAAGTGGTTAAACAACTGGTTAAAAAAAGATGCAAAAGAAAATATCAGAACAAGGAATGCCAAAAAGGCAGACAATGAGACGCACCCAGCATCCTGAGAAAAAGAAGGAAGCCAGGAAATACTTTATTGGGGAAGTGACCCTTGAGCTTAATGACTCCCCAAATAGTGAGTAAACACTTTAGGCAGGATTCATTCATTCATTCATTCATTCATTCATTCATTCATTCAAGCAATATTTATTATAGGCTCAATATGCGTCAAGTACTCAGAATCTGAGGATTTAAGCATCAACCAAAACAAGGCACAATCTCCTATGATTAACAATTGGCAGGAGGTCGGATGTTGGTAGATTTAAGAATCCCCAAAGCAAATACTAATCAAAAGTACATGGAAATACTAGAGCACAGAATAAAGAAGGGCATGGATTCATGGTGGAGGAAGATTCTCATGAGGAAGTAACATTTATGTTGTAAGCTAAATTAGGAGTAAAATTTAATAAAACAAAAGGAGAAAAATATTATTTCCATCAAAGGGAAAATATGGCGAATACTTGAAATAGAAGAGAATATTTAGCTGTAAGAAAACCAGTATCATTGAAGAACAGTGATCAACAAGCAAGCAAGCCGAAACAAAGCCAGAAAAAAAGACTGGGCATTTAGTTCATTCAAGATCCTGCCGAATGCTTCTGAAACTTCAACATCAATTCTGATTCAGTGGGTCTGTCCTAGGGCTCTACAACTGGCATTTTAAATTAAACCTCAGATGATTTTGTTGCTGCCCCGTTCTCGTACAGCACTTTAGGTAGCTACGGTGTAAGCTGTCTTAAGCATTTGCAAATGTAACTGGCTAAAGGATTGTACACAAAAATCATATTTGTGGTTTAAAAGATCACCTTGGCTACAGTAAAAAACATTTTTCCTAAAGCAGAGAAAAATCAAATTCTTCAAACGCAAAATAAATTAACCCTCTTATGAAACTCAAATGAAAAAATTAAATAAGCCTAAATAAAACTATTAACTTTATCCTTAGGTCTTCCATACTGATTTCACAAAAGTGACCAAAGAAATAATGGATGAGTTCTAGGCAAAATATATATATATATATATATATATACACACACACACACACACAGTCATATGATTTTAATTAAATATATACATGCACATATGAAATATTTTATTTATTGATTGATTGATTTATTGATTTATTTTGAGATGGAGTCTTGCTCTGTCACCCAGGCTGGAGTGCAGTGGCGGAATCTCAGCTCACTGCAAGCTCCACCTCCTGGGTTCACGCCATTCTCCTGCCTCAGCCTCCGGAGTAGCTGGGAGTATAGGCGCCCGCCACCCCACGCCCGGCTAGTTTTTTTTTTTTTTTTTTTTTTTTTTTTTTTTAGTAGAGACGGGGTTTCACCGTGTTAGCCAGGATGGTCTCGATCTCCTGACCTCGTGATCTGCCCGTCTCGACCTCCCAAAGTGCTGGGATTACAGGCTTTAGCCACCACGCCCGGCCGAAATATTTTAGAATTGGGAGCCTCAAATTGATTTGTAACTATTGTTAGAGGAAAGAAGTGACTGAGAATACTGCCAAGATTATTTTTTTAAATTAAAGGATAAGTAGTATATAAAGAGCTCTGACAAATTACTAAGAATTCAAAAATAAAAATCTTAAAGGGAAAAAAGAGGCAAAGGATTTAAATGGGTTAGAAAAACAAGAAATAAGAAAGATGAAAAGGCAAGTGGCTATTCTTAATACATTCCTGAACAGATATTTGATATAACTAATAATAAAATAAACTTATTTTCAATTCATTTAATATATTTATAAAAAAAGTTATTGACATTAACTAGAGTTGTGGATAGTTTGGGCAAATAGATATTCTATACCATTTCTGATTTAAAAAATCTTCTCTGTAGGTCTCTCAAGAGAATCAGAAAATTATTGATCCATTTTGGTTGTCACAAGTATATGTCTTCACTGCTGCTCCTAAACTGCATTTGCAGTGGTCTACACAGATTAAGATGGTGAGATGAACTGTGGAGGCAGTCTTGGGTTCATTCACTTTATCACTGTGGATACAGCCACACTACCTCATATCACGGCAACAGGAAAAAATGTTCACAGCCTACCAGCCAATTTAATTTATTATAACTAGGCTTCAGATTGATAGACAATACAAAATTAAAATTATGTTCACTCAATTCAATGTTACCTAGAAAATGAACTACTGAAAAAGATGAGATTATAAACTTGGAAAACATTCACTACATTTATCTCCTTTTTTTGTAAAGCCATCTATCCATATGAATGCTTTGTATGAACAAAAAAAACTAATATTTATGGAACAAAGATGTATCATACGTTTTAGATATATGAAATAATTTGATCCTTTACAACAATGCTATATGGTAGAAATTATTTCCTATACATTCTCTACCCCAACTCACCAACTTAAGGGGAATGTCAAGAAAGATTATGTAACTTCTCCAAGGTCACACTGTCATGAAAGGTAACAGTGGTATTTAAATAAAGGTCTGGCTGCCCACTAAACTCTTATCATATATGTTTCTCTACTGATACATTATTTTTTAAAATTTTAATCCAGTTCTGTTTAACTCATGCTCTGTGTAAAATATGACTTTTGGTTCAAAAAGCTACTGAAGCATTTACTCTTCATAATTTAGTGAAGTAATTCATGTGAAAGTTTTTATTTAAGAAAGTACGTAAGAGCCAAATATGCTTGTTTGAATCAAACTTGCTATACATATTTTAGTGTCTGGTTTTAATATTACTATGAAAATCAATATTTCTCTTGTCATAATTTTCCGTTAAAATCACATAAAATAACTATATATCTTCAGTGCTAATGGGTTATCTTATTTTGCTGCAGTTCTAAAATCTGAAATCTCCTACAATGAGTAGTATTTATTTCTACTTTAAAATGTGTCTCTTAAAATTAAACTGTATAGATGTTTTGATTTTGCATTTTAGCTGTAAATACAAAATTTCCTTTTTATAAAAATCTATAAACCTATTTGTGGCTCACAGTATGATACTTGCATTTAAGTTTAAATTTGAGTCTATTATTGATAACTATGTTTTTAAATTAAAAACTGCTTTTCAAACTATATCAATTTTAGTATGTAGATATTTTAATTGACAAATCAATTCTTGCAACTTCAATGGTTTTTTAAACCATCCAATAAATTAATCACTTTTAATACTTTATTTCCTAGATTAAGATATAAACAAATCCTGGATCATGAAAAGATTTTAATTTGATCAGATATGTTATTTGAGTTTAGTATAGCCTTTTATCATTAGTGAAGACTACATCTGTTTGTGCAAAACAGCATCTCTGAGGAGTAAAGTTCTTTGTTCTGGTGAAGAATAATCCTAATTACTGACAATGGCAGTACCTTCCTGCCCTATTATTGACCTCGACTTTGACCTGGCTGGACCACCCTCACAGGAATGGAGGGTAATAAAGTCCCTGGCTGACTCAACCCTGAGTTTAAGCTAAGCAGAGATAATCAATCACTGAAAATTAAGGGTTGTGGTTTTGTGAAGTGGACATTTACTGGGGACTGAGCTGAGATCGCCAAACACCATTCATTTAAGTTTTCAGGACTGTCTCGGAGTAGGATCAAGGGTATTTTAACTAGTACTTCAGGAACTGTTTACCAGATTCAGAGTACAAAGATATAATCTTACAGGCAGAGGGAAAAAAAGAAAATGAGCATTCCAAATCACAATGGTAGACTGAGTGTAAACAAAGGGTTAAGCAGAATGAACTAAAATAGCCTTCAGGAAATATTACTTTTCTTATTTATCTCAAACTTTGATGGAACCAAACTCATTAACATCTCACATTTCCCAGTTGATAAGCTGTGTCTTTGCTAGCCAAAATATTTTGCTTCCTAAAATCAATTCTAGAATATTATACAAATGATTGTGCTAGGCTTAGATCTTCTTTTCAAGATGTTATTCCTAAAGTTTTGCATCTTCCTCCTCCACTCATCTTTTCCAAAGTATGTTAGTGCTTCTGAAGATCAAGATCCTCTTGATCTGTTTTAAACTACTGTGGCTCCTAAATTCCAATCCCACTCTGACCTTTCCCTTTTTAACATTACCCCTGAAACTCACATACCTTTGTTAACATAAAAAAGGAACTCCTTTATCCAGGCAAAGCAGAGCTTCAATGTAGCATTTGAATACACTTAGCAAGAGGCAGGGCTGTTTCTTGTGTATAAAGCCTTGAAATATTCCTTCAGATGAGTTGTCACTGATGAAAGTACAGACTACCTTGGAGAATAAAACCAAAACACTAGCCTGTTTTTCTCAGACAGAAGTTCCACATGCTTCACTAGCAAACCATTGAGCTGGAGAACCTGCATTAAGATATTTTTAGAGCCGGTTATGTATACATGGTTACTGAGATTGCATGTCCTTTTGTCTTGTTCAAAGTAGATAAGTGCCTGTAGAGATTTATCTTGGATGTTTTGCAACATCCCACAAAACCTATAATAATGCTGTATATATACTCTACGTACTTGGTATATATGAGTTAATGAGTTGATGAGATTTGTTCTTCTAACTGATACTTTCAATAAACAGCTTTATTCTTAAAGTCAGAGATTCTACCTGAATGATTTAGAGGAACTTGAAAAGCTCCTTGTCATGTTGGCGTTTTAAATCAAATATTATGCCATCTAGAAGAGACCAAATATCTGGGTGCTATAATAGAGTATCAGGAGGTTTCCAAATGACATCCTCAAAAGTTGTATTACTAGACTATAAGAATTCTGGTTTAGGAAAATCAGGAATTCAAGCTAGCAGGAGTAATCAGTTGTTGGTTACAATTGAATCAGAATTTTTAAGTGAACCTTGGTAGATTTCTCTGTGAAGAATATGTTATTTCTCTGAGAAGATTTTCAGTATCTCACTTATCCAAAGATGGTGGATTTCATGGAATGCTGCTTCTGGAGACTGAGCGAAATTTGTCTGAACCACCTGTTCATAATGTCTCTGAAGTAAATATGGCTATAGCCAATGTTTGTATAATCCTGAAACTTGCTTTTACATGTCACCTCAAAGTATCCAACTGGGATATGCCATTCAGTTATGCTCCTCGGGAAGTATAACCTCCTGCCACAAATAATCCTCACCCCTACATTTATACTTCAATTTCCAAGCTGTCACTCACACACCAAGGGAGGTTAGCTTCTAGGCAAACAAAATAAATCCAGTAAAACAAGATTTCCTTCATATAGACATTGACGATTGGTTTATCATTCCTATAGCTACTATAATTTAAAATGAGTAGATCATCAATTTCATTAATTTAAAGGACATGGGCTTTTTTGTTTCACTTTGTTTTAGCAAAAAGACATTTCTCAGATCACTTTCTAATTTAGACCCTGTCTTTCTCTCTCTACCCTAACACAGAACAAGCAATTATAAAAAGGTCTGTGGAAAGATTCAACAAATTATTTTGATAAATAGATAGTTTCAGATCGTTTTATTTGTGTTTGTCACATTAAAAGAATATTCTGAAAGCATGTATTGATTTATACTTTCCACTGAACAAAAATCCCTTCTATATTGTATATTTTATCATCTGTTTAGCTTTGCAGTTATTTATTCTTTAAATAAAATTTGTGCTTTAGAATATATTCTGCAAATATAATTTAATAAAGTAGAAGAGTTGAATGAAATCAGAAGATTCTAGCTAGCAGTGTAGTTTTGAACAGGTCATGAAACACTTTGCACCTCAGTCAATTCATTTTAAAACATATTTTAAGGGGTAAAACTAAGACATCTCGACAGTCCTTTCAAGGCTTCTTACTTTCTTGGTCTAGATGGAATTCATCAAATGAGACCAAGGTGATGAAACACAAAGCAGCCTTTTGTAATTTCACTTCTGCTTTGGCTGCTTTATCATGTCCTGATGTTAATTTATCTGTGATTAATATGAGATAGGATTTTATAACTTGGAAAATATATTATCCCTTTTTGTAAATGCCAATATTTTTAGTTATGAAATCAGCACACTTGCATATTAAATATGATGATTTTTCTTTCACATAGCTATTCCCATTGAGGGCCTTTTTATCTTTTAGCTTTTTCTCCTTTAACATTTAATATTTAAATAGTATTTCAAGACAATAATCAGTTAAATCAGCATCAATTTAACAGTAGTGTAATATGAACCCTGTCTGATCTATTTAATTGGAGATAGCTTTTAATGAAGGCACTGAGCAGTTTTACACACACACAGACACACACACACATGCATCTGTAGATTGTATGTATTTATATACATATAAACCCATGATCTTAAAGTTAACCAAATGCAGTTGAGAGATAATTCTGCTTTCTAAAGAGTAGCACAAAAGTAATGTTTAATTTCATCTAGACTGGAATAGCAGATATAGAGATTATTAAAACTTGCCTACAATTTATTATTAGGTTGTAAGTTATGAAAAGTAGTTTGGAATGACATTTGCTATATTTAAAATTTTTACTCAGGTTTCCACAAACCATTTGTTTTTATTTTTTTGATTTAAAAATTTGTTCTTTTTTTTTTTTTTTTTTTTGAGATGGAGTTTTGCTCTTATTGCCCAGGCTGGAGTGCAATGCCGTGATCTCGGCTCACTGGAACCTCCGCCTCCCAGATTCAAGTGATTCTCCTGCCTCAGCCTCCCCAGTAGCTGGGACTACAGGCATGGACCACCACGCCCAGATAATTTTGTATTTTTAGTAGAGATGGAGTTTCTCCATGTTGGTCAGGCTGGTCTCAAATTACCGACCTCAAGTTATCCACCCACCTCAGCCTCCCAAAGTGCTGGGATTACAGGCATGAGCCACCACGCCCAGCCAAAAATTTATTTTATTTATTTATTTATTTATTTTTCTTTGAGGCGGAGTCTTGCTCTGTCGCCCGGACTGGAGTGCAGTGGCCAGATCTCAGCTCACTGCAAGCTCCGCCTCCCGCGTTTACGCCATTCTCCTGCCTCAGCCTCCCCAGTAGCTGAGACTACAGGCACCCGCCACCTCGCCCAGCTAGTTTTTGTATTTTTAGTAGAGACGGGGTTTCACCGTGTTAGCCAGGATGGTCTCGATCTCCTGACCTCGTGATCCGCCTGTCTCGGCCTCCCAAAGTGCTGGGATTACAGGCTTGAGCCACCGCGCCCGGCCCAAAAATTTATTTTTTAAATAAAACCTTTCAGAAATAGAAATTAAAACCGACAAAATATAACTATAAAAATTGACAAATATAGTAATGCATTTGCACATTCATTCATTATTGAATATCTACCAAGTGCCAAGCACTGAGAAAGGTACTAAGAATGTAGCTGCTGACTAAACATATGAAGTCCCTTTTTTTTTTTTTTTTTTTTTTTTTTTTTGAGACAGAGTCACTCTGTCACCAAGGCTGAAGTGCAGTGGCGCCATCTCTGCTCACTGCAAACTCCGCCTCCCCGGTTCACGCCATTCTCCTGCCTCAGCCTCCCGAGTAGCTGGGACTACAGGCGCCCGCCACCAAGCTTGGCTAATTTTTTTTTGTATTTTTTAGTATAGACAGGTTTTCACCGTGTTAGCCAGGATGGTCTCGATCTCCTGACCTCGTGATCCTCCCATTTCGGCCTCCCAAAGTGCTGGAATTACAGACGTGAGCCACCGTGCCTGGCCTGAAGCCTCTATTTTTATAAGTTTACTTTTAAGTGAAGGGAGAAAGACCGTAAATATTGAAAACATTTGATACAGAAGCACCCACAATTTTATGTATATGTAAAATAAATTAAGTGTGAGAAAGAGCATAGAGTGTACTCCACAGTGTTATTTTACATTGATAGGTCAGGATGTCATTTGAATTAATATATATTTATGTGGGTGTTAAGTATATATTTGTACATAGAGCAGATATTTATATTAAAATAGAACAGGGATTCCTGTCTTTGGCGCTACTATTAATTTGGACTGGATAATTCTTTCTTGGAGGGCACTCTGTTCGGTACTATACACCATTTTACAGCTTTCCTGGCCTCCACCCATTAGATGCCAGTATAACTTCTTGAGTTGCAACAACTAAAAATATCTCCAACCATTGTCAAATGTCCCCTGGGGGAAAAATCACCCCTTTTGAGAATTGCTCAGGTAGAGTATCTGCATATGTTAAAATATAATAAATAATTGTTTAGTCTTTTCCATTATGTAAACATCATGCGATCTCTTCGAAGATACTATGATAAATAAGACAAGTTCTTTGATGTAATTTAATATGTGAGACTACTTGATTTTCTTTTACTTCTTCACTCTCTTTCTCTTTATATATGCCTCTTTCTTAAAATCTCTATACATTGAAATTTGTATGCCTATAAGTATCACTAGTATCTATAGACATACACAATAAGTTCTCACGTAACATCATTGATATATTCTTGAGTACTGCAATGTATAATGAAGCCAGTTTTTTTTTCTTGTCAATGTTATGACAAAACAGTGTTGAAGAAAATGATTTCATTCGAGGACCAGCTGTATGTTATTTTTCTTAAAGACAGTTTCTAAGAACCCACTGATGACATTTAGTGAGGAAATAGTGTATATGAAAATGAAACAAGGTTATATTAGAACAGCAACTACAATAAACCTCCTCCTTCAGCACCTCAGGCACTCAGTTGACACCATAAATTTAATGGTAAAATTTATGTCCTAAATTAAGGGACAAGACCTAGATAAAGGTGACGAAAGAGGAAAAGCATAAAACTAGTCTCATAAAGAATAAACCAAGCCTTAACAAAACTCTATACATTTTAAAGTAACATAAAGCTTCTATGTTATTTAATCCACATTTTCACACATACCACAAAAGATTACTGGACATTAGAAGAAATGAAAACTGACTACATTAATTTTCATCATAGGGATGTCTCAAAAGTAAGTAGAAGAAAAGGACATATTATGTGCAGAAGATCAACACCACAAATCAGTGTCGACTTCTCATCTGAAAAAATGACAGCCTAATATCAGTAATTGTAATAATTAATCAGGTTTATTTAACTCAACTCTAGTGACCAAAACTAACAACCAGAGGAATTACTACTTAGGGGTATAAGGAAGTTGAAAGAATGAGTATATCTATTGCTGAAGTAGTGATGAAAATGTTCTTGCAAGAATGAATGGAGAGAATTCTACTTCAGGTGTGAGATAGTGAGTGGTGCTAAGCTCACTCTCCTGGCATATACAACTATGAAATATGTGAAGACAATAAATATAAGGTTACCATCTTCAGACATTGGAAAACAATCATCTTAGAACTTCGGTGCCTGACAGAAGGGAAACACAAGGCATAAGCTATATCTTAACTCCAATTTCCTGTCTAAAGATTCTTTCTGAAATGCAGTACAAATCAATGAAGCCCAACAGAATAAACTCACTGCGCTGAAGAGGCAAATATTATGTTTGATGCTTCTGAAGCAGATGGAATTGGAAAAACAGAGGAAACATTTACACAGAGAGCAGATTTAAATACTGGGGTGGAGTATAGTGCTCTGGTCTTGGTTTAAGGCTGAGCTGCACATGTGCAAAAGTATACTGAGAAATAGAAAGACTAGAGATAGTACAGTGCTAGGACATATTAGCATATGTAGACCCCACCTTCTCCTCCAGCACCTCAGACACTCAGTTGACCCTACAGAAAGACTAATTTAATTGTAAAACTCATGTCCTAAATTAAGGAACAAGACCTAAAGGTGACTAAAGGGAAAATGCATAAAATTAGTCCAACAAAGAATAAAACAAGCCTTCACAAAACTCCATACATTTTAATGTAACATAATCAAATCTCTTATGTTATTTAATCCACATTTTCACACATACAACAAAAGATTACTGGACACTGGAAAAAAGGAAAACTGACTACATCAAGAAACAAATAGTAGTACATTGAAACAAGACTTTGATGTGACCCATGTAAATGTATTTAAGACATTCAAGAAAAATATATTGAGTGGCTTGTTAAGTAATCTCTACAGTGAAATGGCAATAATAAATAATATTCTAAAACTAAAAAAAGTAATATCTTTTTTTTTTTTTTTTTTTTTTTTTTTTTGAGACAGAGTCTTGCTCTGCCGCCGCCCAGGCTGGAGTGCAGTGGCCGGCTCTCAGCTCACTGCAAGCTCTGCCTCCCGGGTTCACGCCATTCTCCTGTCTCAGCCTCCCGAGTAGCTGGGACTACAGGCGCCCGCCTCATCGCCGGGCTAGTTTTTTGTATTTTTTAGTAGAGACGGGGTTTCACTGTATTAGCCAGGATGGTCTCGATCTCCTGACCTCGTGATCCGCCCGTCTCGGCCTCCCAAAGTGCTGGGATTACAGGCTTGAGCCACCGCGCCCGGCAAAAAAGTAATATCTTAAATAAAAAATTCACTGGGTAGGCTTAACAGCAAATTAAACAGCACAAAAAAAATTCAGTGAACTTGAAGATAAATTTACTAAAAGGGTAGTAAGATTGAAAAAAAAATCAACAGAGGCTTATAGCCAATGTACAATACTAATAGTTGCAACATACTTAATTGGCATATAAGCTGGGTATAATTGGAGTCTAAGAAGAAAAAGAGAATGATAAAGGAAACACTATTTGTATAAATAATTGCTAAAAAGACTCCAACTTACATATTCAAGAAACTGAGTAAACAAAGTAATATAAATTTTTTAAAAAACAAACTAAGCATATCATAATCAAATGGATGAAAAGTAGAAAAAAAAGAGGGATGTGTCAAAAGCAACTAGAAGAAAAGGACATTATGGGCAGAAGATCAACAACCCAAATCAGTGCTGACTTCTCATCTGAAAAAATGACGGCCTAAAAATAATGCCACAAGTTCCACCATTAAAAATCAAAAAATGCTAAATAATACATAAGTCTAAGAGGAAAACTCAAGAGAAAATTTTGAAAATTTTATATTAATTAAAAATGAAATTAAATTGAACAACCTTCATTAAAGTTTGTGGGATGCAGTGAAAGCAATCTAGAGGGAAATTTGTAGCATTAGATGCATTATACTAGAAAAGAAGGGAGATCTAAATTCAATCATCTAAGCTTCTATCTTAGGAAACTATAAAAAGAAGATCAAATTCAAAGTAAGTAGAAGGAAAGAAATAATAAAAATTAGAATAGAAATCAATGAAATTGAAAACAGAAAAACCAATAAAGAAAATCAATAAAGCTAAAAGCTAGTTATTTGAAAAGATAACTAAAATAGGTAAGCCTCTAGCCAGGCTAAGAAAAAAAGGAGAAAGGACAAAAATTATGAATATTAGAAATGAAAGAGGGTAGATCACTACATATCCCATGGACATTAAAAGGATAATGAGATAATATTATAAATAATTTTATATCCACAAATGTGATTACTTAGATGAAATAAACTAATCCCTTGAAGGATACAATCTACCAACACCCACACAAGAATAAATAGATAATCTGAATAGACCTATAGCTATTAAAGAAATTTAATCAGTATTTAATAATCTTCCAAACCAGAAAGTACTAGGCACAGATAGGTTTCCTAGTGAATTTTACAAAGCATATAAGTATGAAATTATTTATAGTTTCTTTTTTTTTTTTTTTTTTTTTTTTTGAGACGGAGTCTTGCTGTCACCCAGGCTGGAGTGCAGTGGCCGGATCTCAGCTCACTGCAACCTCTGCCTCCCAGGTTCACGCCATTCTCCTGCCTCAGCCTCCCGAGTAGCTGGGACTATAGGCGCCCACCACATCGCCCGGCTAGTTTTTTGTATTTTTTAGTAGAGACGGGGTTTCACCGTGTTAGCCAGGATGGTATTTATAGTTTCTATAATTTTCTTTCAGAAGATAGAAGTAGAGGAAATACTTCTTAACTGATTTTGAGGCCAGCATTACCCTACTACCAAAACCAAAGGCATTACAAGGAAATAAAATTATAGAACAATATCACCCATAAAATGATGCAAAAATCCTCAAAAAAAAATCAATAAATCAAATCCAATAGCATAAAAAAGAATTATATGGCTAAGTGGGATTTATTTGAAATATGAAAACATGGTTTGTTGATTATGTCAGTATACACAAAAAAGTATTTGACAAAATCTAACACCCATTCATGATTTTTAAAAAATTTTCAGTAAGCTAGAAATAGGAGAACTTCTGCCAGGCACAGTGGCTCATGCCTGTAATCCCAGCACTTTGGGAGGCCGAGGCAGGTGGATCACGAGGTCAGGAGTTCGAGACCAGCCTGACCAACATGGTGAAACCCCGTCTCTACTTAAAAAAAAAAAAAAAAAAAAAAAAACCCAAAAATATTAGCTGGGTGTGGTGGATGTGGTGGTGCAAGAAGAGTATAGGGGAAACCGCTCCCAGGATTCAATTGTCTCCCACCAGGTCCCTGTCACAACATGTAGGAATTATGGGAGCTACAATTCAAAATGAGGTTTTGAGGGATACACACAGCTGAACCATAGCATTCTGCCCCTTGCCCCTCCCAAATCTCATGTCCTCACTTTTCAAAAACAATCATGCCTTCCCAAAAGTCCTCTACATTTTTAACTCACTTCAGCATTAACTTAGAAGTCCGCAGTCTAAAGTCTCATCTGAGACATGGCAAGTCCCTTCTGCCTATGAGCCTGTAAAATGAAAAGCAAGTTAGTTACTTCCTAGATACTATGGGGGTACAGGCATTGGATGAATACACCCATTTCAAATGGCAGAAATTGGCCAAAATGAAGGGGCTAAAGGCCCCATGCAAGTCTGAAATCCAGCGAGGCAGTCAAAACTCAAAGCTCCAAAGTGATCCCCTTTGACTCCATGTCTGACATCCAGGTCATGCTGATGCAAGTGGTGGGTTCCCATGCTCTTGTGCAGCTCTGCCCCTGTGAATTTGCAGGGTACACCTCCCTCCTGGCTGCTTCTACAGGCTGGCATTGAGTGCCTGCGGCTTTTTCAGGGACATGGTGCAAGCTGTCAGTGAATGTACCATTATGGGGTCTGGAGGATGGTAACACCCTACTCACAGCTCTACTAGGCAGTGCCCCAGTCGGGACTTTGTGTAGGGGCTTCAACCACACAGTTCCCTTGTGCACTGCCCTAGTAGAGGTTCTCCATGAGGGCCTTGCCCTGTGGCAAACTTCTGCCTGGGCATCCAGGCATTTCCATATATCCTCTGAGTTCTAGGTGGAGGTTCCTAAACTTCAGTTCTTAACATCTGTGCACCTGAAGGCTCAACACCACATGGAAGCTGTCATGGCTTTGAAGCCATGGCCCAAACTGTGCCTTGGCCCCTTTTAGGCATGGCTAGAGTGGCAGGCATTTAGGGCACCTAGTCCCTAGGCTGCACACAGCAGGGGGGCCCTGGACCCAGCCCCAAAACCATTTCTTCCTCCTAGGCCTCCAGACCTATGATGGGAGGTACTGCTGCAAAGGTCTCTGACATGCCCATTTTCCCCATTGTCTTGGCAATTCACATTTGACTTCTCATTACCTATGCAAGTTTCTGCAGCTGGCTTGAATTTCTTTTGAGAAAATATGTTTTTCTTTTCTATTGCATTATCATGCTGCAAATTGTACAAACCTTTATGCTCTGTTTGCCATTTAGAACTGAATGCTTTTAACAGCACCCAAGTCACCTCTTGAATGCTTTGCTGCTTAGACATTTATTCCACCACATACCCTAAATCATCTCCCTCAAGTTCAAAAAGTTCCACAAATCTCTAGGGCAGGGGCAAAATGCAACCAAATCTCTTTGCTAAAACATAGCAAGAGTCGCCTTTACTCCAGTTCCCAACAAGTTCCTCACACCATCTTACACCACCTCAACCTAGACTTCATTGTCCATATCACTATCAGCATTTTGGTCATAGCCTTTAAACAAGTCTCTAGGAAGGTCCAAACTTTCTCACATCTTCCTCTCCTCTTCTGAGCCCCCCAAACTGTTCCAACCTATGCTGGTTACCCAGACCCACAGTTGCTTCCACATTTTTGGGTATCTTTACAGCAGCACCCCACTTCTGGTACCAATCAACTGTATTAGTCCATTTTCATGCTGCTAATACAGACATACCTGAGACTGGATGATTTATGTAGAAAAAGAGCTTTAATTAGCTCACAGTTCCACGTGGCTGGGGAGGCCACACAATCACACGGAAGGCAAAAGTCACATCTTACATGGTGGTAGACAAGAACAAATGAGAGAAAAGTGAGAAAGTCGAAACCCCCTATAAAACTATCAGATCTTGTGAGACTTATTCACGATCATGAGAACAGTCTGAGGGAAACAGCCCCCATGGTTCAGTTATCTCCCACTGGGTCCCTTCCACAACAAGTAGGACTTATGGGAGCTACAATTCAATATGAGATTTTGGTTGGGACACGCAGCCAAACCATATCAACCAGCTATGAGCAAGTGGAATTTGAAATTTTAAATACAATACCATTGACTTTAATATGCCCAAAAATGAAAAGGGAAGTATAAGTCTAACAAAGTAAGTACAAAATCTAAATGAGGAAAACTACAAAATTCTGATAAATCATAGAACTAATTAAATGAAGCGATTGTATGTTCATAGATAGGATGACTCAATACTGTCATGATACCAGTTCTTTCCAACTTGATATATAGATCCAATGTAATCCCACTAATTTACATTGTGCGTATTAACAAATTGTTTTAAAAGTTTATATGGAGAGGCAAAAGATCTCAAATAGTCAATACAGTATTCAATGGGGAAAAATAAGACTGACACTATCTTCCATTGAGATTTACTCTAAAGCAATAGTAATGAAGGTAGTATGGTATTGGGAATCAAACAAAATATCTTTCAAAATTAACAGTATATTTTGATAAGCAAGAACTGTGGGAGTCTAGCCACAGATGATATAGAACTATAAAAAATGTTTAAGTTTTACAAGCTAAAGAAAATAAATACCACAAACAAATTAGAAAAAAGGAACACTGAAGTAGCAAATATGCCAGTAAATATAAAACTAAAGTTTATCTTCTCTTAATTTATTTAAGGAACAAACTGAATATGTAAGAAAATAAATAGTAGCAATGTGTTATGTGGTCATTAATGTATGTTGAAGTAAAAGATAACAATGATGGCACAATGGATGGAATCATAAATGGAAGACTTTTAAAATTTTTTCTCTAATTATACTTGATAGGGGATGTTAAGGATTTATCTGGTAATCCCTTAATCTCAATGAAACTACAAAGTAGTATGGCTAAATACCAATAGAGGAAATGAAATGAAAATAAATAACATTAACCCTATCACCCCTGTACACACACACACACACACACACACACACACACACACACACACGTATGCACTCACGGACACACAAATAAAGGAAAACAGAAAGCCTCAAAAGGAGGAATTTAAAAACAAAACAGAAAGGTTGAGGGGAAAATAAATAATAAGTTGGTAGACTTATATTCAATTATATCAAAAATTGCATTAAATGTGAATGGGTTAAGTATTCTAATTAATGTCAGAGATTGTCAGACTAAATATGAAAGCAAGACCCAGGTATATGCTATTAACAAGAGATAAACTTTAAATATAAAGACACAGGTTGAAAGTTTAAAACTATTAAAATATAAACATTATCATATGTAAGCAGTAAGTATAAGGAAGCTACTATGGCTATATTAATATTGGACAAAATAGACATTAGTAGACTAAGACTTAGTAGACAAAAGGAAGGACATTTCTTAATAAAAATGATAATTTCCCTGAAAGACATCTTTTTTTGTGTCTACTAACAAAGCTTCAAAATAATAAAATAGAAGTTGAAGAAACTAATGGAAGAAATAATGAAATTAATATCCATAGATAGAGATGTTTACAACTTTCTCTTACTGAATAGATAGGTCCTTTTTAACAAAATAATCAACAGAAATATAAAAAGTTTGAACTTACAATATCAACCAATCTAACATAATTAATGTTTCAAAAAATTACACCTCTAAATGCAGAATATGCTTTCTTTTAAAGTACAAATGTAACTACTAAGACAGAACATATGACAGCTCATTTAAGAATCTGCAGTAAATTTTGAGTGTTTAATATATTATTCAATATGTCTATGAGTAAACTTTTAATCAATAACAATAAGAAGTCTGTAAAATCCTCAAATATTTGGCTATAATACATGTATCCAGAGAAAGACTCATGCTCATAATATATAAAGAATTCGAATCAATAATAAAATAGCAAACAACCCAATAACAATAGATGAAGGACTAGACCAACTGTTGGTAAACTACAACCCACAGGCCAAATATGATGTGCAGTCTGTTTTTATATGATTGAAGAACTAAGAATAATATTTACATTTTTAACGAGTTTAAAAAATTTAAAAAGGAAATGTTACATAGATCCTCTTTCACTTTCAAAGACTGAAATATTTGCTATCTGTCCCTTTATGGAAAAAGCTGTACTAAACAATTAAAAGAAAATACAGGAATAGGTAAACAAGCACATATAAAGGTGTTCAATATTATCAGTCCCCAGATAAATGAAAATGGAAAACACTATGCAGCAATAAATGGCTAAAATTTAAAAATAAAATAGATGGACAACATTAAATGGTGGCAAGTATGTGGAACAACTGAAAGTCTTATACGTTGATCGTGGTCATGTAAAACGATACATCCATTTTGGACAAGTTCTTTGGCAGTTTTTTACAAAGTTTAGCATACATTTATTCAACTGCTAAGCAATTCTACTATTTATATACCAAGCAAAATTAAAATATATCCATGTATTTATGAAAACATTTGTACAAAAATATTTATAACAGTTTTATTATGAATAGCCAAAAATAGAAAGAACTCAAGTGTCGGTAGGAGAAGCCAAATGCCAGTGATAGCAAAATGAATAGACAAATTTTGATGTATTTCTATAACGGAATATTGTTCAACAATATAAAAGAAGGAACTACTGATACACTAGATTATAATACATACAGCTAGATGATAGGTGGCTTTCGTTATTTCAAAGCTAAATGAAGGCACCTAGAATAGTGACGTTTGAACAGGAAATTGACATGGGAAGTAATATTTTAGGAAGATCATTTGAACTACAAGTACTAGAGCATGGATAAATTAACTGCCAAGGAGAGATGAAGAAGAGCAGAATTGCTGCACAATTTTGTGAATAAGGTCTCTGACTATTGGCATGAAGAATATGGGTTGCCTACTATCAGAATGAAATCATTCAGTGGAAATTTTCGGCAATTTACCCATGCATCAGGCAAATACTGGAAAGAGTGCCTTGATATTTTCTCAGAATTGCCTTGATATTTGCAGTTTCCACCTGGATGTAGTACTGGTGAAAACCTGTTAATCTTAAACTCAGATTCTGGTCTTATAATATGGATGGACAGATGGTTAGATGAAAGGATAATCTTCTCCTCTCTGGTTTATCAGTGTGTCCTGTACGAATTATTGACTTTTCTGAATCCGATCACTCTTGACATGTTTCTTTGCTAGAGAGGGTGAGAAATTGTCACTAGGTAATTTTATAGAGAAATAAATAAACATACTCAATTTTGAGAAAATTCTAGTTATATCTCATTCAGAAAGAATTGTAATCTATAACCCTCTTAGAAATAGAAATAAGATTTCTAATATTTCTGTGCCTCACAGGAATGACTTGCAAATTAATTCATTAGGAACTCTAATGTGTACTTGGAATTAAAATCACTATATTGGTCTGACTAAAACATTATTATAAACTTTAAAATCTGTCACTTTCATAAACTTTTGTAAACTCAAAATGAAACTCCATTTCACTATTAAAATAAATTATTTTCATTTTGTTATCTTAAACTGTGCTGCCTATTATGCCATATCTATAGATCATTATTTTAGTAATTGCAGGAGATGGACTGCTTATAGAGGCTTAAGATACACAACATAACATTTGCTTCAAAACGTGTGAAGGCCAATTAAGTTTGTAGCCTACAAGTGCTTTGTCAAGTGTCAGAAGCACTGAAAGTGCTTTATAATTGATTAATAAAAGTAGTTAGACTTAGTGTTGCCATACACTTTTATTGGCTCTCCAACAGCAGCAGGCAGGAACACAGAATATTTTATACATTCGACAGCTGGAAACATTTTCCCTGACACTTTGGACACCCAGATAAGTGACTTTGAGACTTGTGAAAGACAACAAAACTTTGTTAATTATTTTAACGCATTCATGTCAATGTGAGAATAAATCAGTAAATAAATGCATAAAATAAATGTGTCATTAATTTATTAATTAACATAACATTTTGATGTGTCCTTTCATAGCACAGGCTACTGTAGAGTATTTTATAGTTGAAATATTATTGTCATACCACAGTTTCCTGTATATAGGTAAACCATTTATAGGCATATTAGTTTGTAGGACTATGCAAAATCGTAAATTGGGTGAACATAGTCATTAGGTACCCACCTTGCCTTTCTACTTTTTATTCCTCTTAGATATAAATACCTTTTTCCTCTGCATATTTCATAGGCATGAAATGTGTTCTTACTGTACACTCATATTGTGTAAACATTGTTTTTCTCACCCTTTTAAATTCTCCTCTTTCCCATTCTTTGTGCTATCCACCATATGAGACTGTAGTTATTAAATTACCCAATCTGAGCCAAGATGATAGTCCAGGAGGATGTCGCCATCATTTCTTGCTCATGCATTTGTGTTATTTGTAATAGAAAACAATGTAGGATGTATACCAACATAAAGGAATGACAAATACTGGAAAGTGTATGCAAGTTGGGGAAAGATTTTTAAAGTTTGAAAATCTATAACAAATATTTACATTTAAAAATAAAAGTCAGCAACACAGTATTCCTAGCAAGAAAGAAGAAAATGTGCTAGATACAGCAGATGGGTTGATTAACATATAACTTTCTGGAAAGTTTTTCTATACTAAAAATTTAAATTAACAGACAACTACGATTTCACTATTGGAAAATTAAAAAACTTATGAACTAAAATGTAGAACTCTCTAAGATGATAGATATGTCAAGTACACTGATTTGATCTATATAAATTATATAAATATATTAAATTAGCAATGTACCTTGAAAATATGTACATCTATTATGCATTTATAAAATATATTTATGTATAGAGAATAATCTTCCTAAAAGCTCAATAAAATAAAATAAAATGTTTAACTCACTAGATAAAGACAAAAATTCTAAAGAACAAAAGGGACATCAAAATAAAAGCAGAGTAGGAAGGTGGGGAGGGGAGAAATTGGTGAAATAAATTAATACAAACAAAATCAATAAATATATTGGAAGATTGATGCATAACAGATAAAAATACAGGTAAGTAGAAAGAAATACACACATACAGAAGTACAGACAGAAAACTGCAACTAACAAATTTAAAATGCAATTGTATATGAAAGCAAATGTATGGTTTATCATTAAAATTAAAGAACCCTGTATAACTGGCAAAATTATATATTGATAAATTTGAAAACTTCAATGACCTTATAAAAATAAATGAATTCCATTATAGCATTAAAAGTAAAATAAAAACATAGAAAAATATATTTACAAGCTATTTCCAAATGGATTAACTTGTGTAGCCTAAGAACAGATAATTATGCTTAAAAATCATTCCAGTCGCCGGGCGCGGTGGCTCAAGCCTGTAATCCCAGCACTTTGGGAGGCTGAGACGGGTGGATCACGAGGTCAGGAGATCGAGACCATCCTGGCTAACACGGTGAAACCCCGTCTCTACTAAAAAACACAAAAAACTAGCCGGGCGACCTGGCGGGCGCCTGTAGTCCCAGCTACTCGGGAGGCTGAGGCAGGAGAATGGCGTAAACCCAGGAGGTGGAGCTTGCAGTGAGCTGAGATCCGGCCACTGCACTCCAGCCTGGGTGGCAGAGCGAGACTCAGTCTCAAAAAAAAAAAAAAAAAAAAAAAAAAAAAAAAAATCATTCCAGTCAATGTAAAATTAATGAAAATTAACTGATCATTTACTGAGCAAATATTGCCTTGATCATGTAAAAGTTCTAAGATGGTAAATGTATAGAGAAAAAGTAATAAATGTAAAATAGTAATTAAAATGCTAACAAATATGATATGAACTATATCAAAAGAGTAAATTATCATGAGTTGGGAAGACCTTGTCTATATTTTTAAGGATGTCTTGCAATTTGGAAATATTACATTTTTAAAAATGAAATTAGTATACCATATTACGATCTCAGATTACACTATAGTGATAATTTATATTAAGTTAATAGTGATAATTTATATTAAGTTAATCTTCTTACTCTTCTGTGATGGAACATATTTCAAACTTACTTTCAACATTTTATTTAATGGTAAATATTGAGTGTAAGTTTTTTACCTGTGGTCTATGACTGAACGTCATAGCATCTGTGAACTGCATGTAAAAAAAAAAAGTATTTTTCCCTCAAATATACTTCTTGTTGAGGAAAAAATATTTTCCCTCAAATATTTTTCCCTCAAATATACTTCTTGTTAGAAAATTATTTGTTAAAAATAGTTTATATCACATTATGCAAATAAGGTATTACTATTTCTCTTCAAAAAAATAAGAAGTGGTGTGAGACTCAGTTATGCATAGCCAGGTAACTACCAATCACAATCTCTTTTCTTTGATGTTTAGAATATTTTCCTATTACAAAAATAAAAGAAAACATATTCTGCCAATAATTATTGACTTCTAGTATTTGTTTAAAGCAGCCTAACTTAGTTGGCAAATGTCAAAGTAAAGGTAAGATTTACGTTTGTATGTCCTTTACTTGCATTACAAAACGCAAAAGAACACAAAATCATCAATACTGTTTATAAGCAAGTAACATTACAAAATTCTATAGGAGACAGGCACAGTGGCTCATGCCTGTAATCCCAGCACTTTGGGATGCCAAGGCAAGAGGATCACTTGAGGCCAGGAGTTTGAGACCAGCCTGGACAACACACCAAGACCCATGTCTGGGGAAGAAAAGAAAAAAAAAAAAAAAAAAAAAAAAATAACCAGGCAAGGTGGCACAGGCCTGTAGTCCCAACTACTCAGTAGGCTGAAGTGGGAAGATTGCTTGAGCACAGGAGATTGAGACTGCCGTGAGCTATGATCATGACAATGCACTTCAGCCTGGGTGGCAAAGACCCTGTCTCTAAATTAATAAATGATAAATAGAAAATTCAATAGGAAGAACAACCTAACTGTGTCCATGAGAAAGTGTAGATTTTTTTATGATAGAGAAGATCTTACTAAAGAGGATGAGATGAGATTTATCCCATTAAAAGAATCTTGTCCTGGAGTTTTGTGAAAGGTTGTTTATTCACTATTTGAGCAAAAAAAAGTCTCTTGTGATTGAAAAGTCTTTCCAGGTCCCTTTGAAATGGTTTCTGTGTTTTACTTGTTAGTACAGAGGTTGAATTCTATCAGTTATCTGAAAACGTACAACAAACCACCCAATATTTAGTGGCTTTAAATCTCTGATATTTATTATTACTCATTAATCTACAGAAGAACTGAGTGATTCTCTCAACTGGACTGGACACAGCTCCTATCAGCCGGCTTTTTCGTGTGTCTGCAGTCCTCTGGTGGCTCAGCTGGGACTTGGATATTCTGAAATGGCCTCATTTAAATGTCTGAGAGTAGTCCAGCTGTTGACTGGAGCAACAGGGGTAACTGGGTCAATTATCTTGCATTAACTCTGTCTAGTAGGCTCTACCGAGCTCACTCACATAGCAGTGGTAGGGTTTGAAGAGCAAAAGGGGAAGTCCTAATGGGTAAGTCTTTTCAAACCTCTCTTTACTTGGCTAATTCCCTTAGTCAAAACAAGTCGCATGGCTAACTCAGATTCAAGGGATGAGGAAATAGTTTTATTTTTTTTCTAATGGGGGGGGGGAATTATAGATACTTTAATGTAATTGGAAAAAACACCAAAGCAAAGCCTCTGTCAAATAACACCATCGGCCGGGCGCGGTGGCTCAAGCCTGTAATCACAGCACTTTGGGTGGCCGAGACGAGCGGATCACGAGGTCATGAGATCGAGACCATCCTGGCTAACACGGTGAAACCCCATCTCTACTAAAAAATACAAAAAACTAGCCGGGCGAGGTGGCGGGTGCCTGTAGTCCCAGCTACTCGGGAGGCTGAGGCAGGAGAATGGCGTGAACCTGGGAGGCGGAGCTTGCAGTGAGCTGAGATCTCGCCACTGCACTCCAGCCTGGGCGACAGAGCGAGACTCCATCTCAAAAAAATAAATAAATAAATAAATAAATAAAATAACACCATCTACTCTTCTGACACCCTTTAATATTTTGAAGCAAGAACTTTATGGAGTAATTGATAATTATTCAATTTTTCATCAATTCCTCAGTTTGGCCAGCTCCTCGTTTATTTTGGTTGCATATATGTGTTAGGTCAAGTGAATGATAATTTTGATTTTTTACAACTATTTTATATTAACAGAAGATCATTTTCTTTACAAAGAAGCCTAAAATTACTTGGATTACAGTTGAAGCATTTGTTTTTAAAATGAGAATGAATTACAGTTGGAACATTTGTTTTAAAATTGAGAATGAGAGGCCGGGCATGGTGGTTCACTCCTGTAATCCCAGCACTTTGGGAGGCCGAGGTGGGTGGATCACCTGAGGTTGGGAGTTCAAGACCAGCCTTACCAACATAGAGAAACCCCGTCTCTACTAAAAATACAAAATTAGCCAGGTATGGTGGTGCATACCTGTAATCCCAGCTACTCGGGAGGCTGAGGCAGGAGAATCGCTTGAACCCAGGAGGCGGAGGTTGCGGTGAGCCGAGATCGTGCCATTGCACTCCAGCCTGGGCAAAAAGAGTGAAATTCCATCTCAAAATAAATAAATAAAAATAAATAAAAAATAAAATTGAGAATGAGTTCATTGATAGGGAGAAATATGTTCAAGTGGGCTTACTTGGCAGATATTTTTGACTATACAGATGACCTTATAAAAATAAATGAATTAGATTGTAGCGTTTAAAGTAAAATAAAAACATGGAAAAATATATTTGCAAGTTCTTTCTAAATGGATTAACTTGTGCAGCCTAAGAACAGATAATTATGCTTAAAAATGTCAAGATCTCATAAGTGGCATTATGGATACTGCTTATAAGCTACAAGGTATTTGGCAAAGCTTCTTCTCTTAAACTTTCAATGTAGAATAAAGAATTTCGGAAGTAGTGCACCCTATCCATTTACTGACTAGCAAAAATGTGATGTAAGTACTAACACCACAAAATTATTTTGAAGATTACTTCGGCTTAGACAACCTTAAAATTGAACTTTGAACTTGAATTTTATTTCCTATGACTTGCCAGTGTGGTGGAACTTACCAATAACTACTTATTAATCTGAGATTGAAAAACTAAGTGTATGAATTTAACTCAGAGTCTTAGAGAAATGCAGTGATTCTTAACATAAGGTGTTGACTGGAAGTAGACATCCTTTATGTTGTGGGTCCTACATCAGTTCCTTATTAGACCTGTCCCAAACCTAAGGATTGGGTGACCTGTCTTACCGGGATAGGCACTTTCATCCAGGCTGTTCAGAGGGGTACTTCTTCCTATAAGACAAAATCATCATTACAGGGTGGTCCCTGTGGCTTAGAAATAAAACAAGAGGAGATTAGACCCCAGAGGTTACACAAGAGGTGGAGTTTAACCTGTTTAAAATGTCTAATTCAGTCATTAATTCATTAATCCCTTTAGACTTTCTAAGTATATGAGCTAAAATTAATTGTTAAAAATTTTAAGCCACATTGAGTTGATTAGTTCTATTGATTTTATTCCAAATTTGGGTTATTTGCTTGCCATTACATTAATAACAAAGATTAAATACAATGATTTTTTTATATCAATTTGAAAACTATAGAATTTTAGCCAATTCAAGAGGTTGTTTAAAAGCTCATTTTTATTTTTACTCACAGTAAAAAATTCAAATAAATACATGATGGAGGAAACACAGATGGAAAATGGAATTGCATACTTATCACATTCTTTGGCAGATATAGCATACCTTGTTTAAAAGAATGGTGAACATATTTGGAAATGCAAAAGCAAATTTATCTATATAAAATAAAAAGGAAGACATTGTAGAAAATATGAACAATTATTATAATGTAACAGTTAATAGCTTGATTATATAAATAACTAAATAAAATACATAACTTAAATACATAAAAGATCTAAAATAAAACTACTGAATCATAGGTGAGTAAATGAATGCCATATGTATTTTACAAATGAAGAAATGCAACCAACAGCATAAACTAAGTAAAAAATTATAACCAGCATTAGTAAATGAAGGAAGGCAATAAAAGTAATCATGAGGTTTCACCTATCCAATCAACCTGAAAAGGGAGGAAAAAAACAAAGAGCAAATACAGTGAAATTGATATTTTCTTACATTGTTGATGGCATTTTCAATATATAATATTTAATATAACATTTTACAGGGACATTTTGTGAATATCTTTCAGATCTTAAAAAACGTTTTTATGCTTTATTTTTATTATACTACCTCTGGAAAGCTAGCATATAAATCTAACACAAACCGAGAAAAAAGTAAATGTAGAAATTTGTTAATGTCAACAATTTTTATAATGTTGGAAAACTGAAAGCAATGTAAATGGCCAGACATATGAGTCTATTAAATTGTGTTATATCCTTTATAGCTATAAAGAACACCTTATAGACATTAAAACTGTTGGCTTTGAAATAATAGGAAATGAAAAAGTGTATACAAATGATATTCAAACTATGGACATCACTATGTTAGAACAAAGCTAACTGTAATATTTTTATTTAAAATTAGCACTAGGAAATTGGTTAGCTCTTTAAATATTCAAAGAAGATTGATTCCATACCTCATATAATACAAGAAAATGAAACTGAAATGACATCATATAATGTAACTGGGGAAAAAAATAGAGCATAAAGTTAGAAAAATATGGCACCATAACAATTGGGTTTTGGATGAAAAAATACTTGCTTAGCTTTAAAGTGTTAAAGGAAAATATATTGTTCATAAATATACTGGTGATATTTAAACTTCTAATTGTCAAATAAAAAGATGACCAAAATTAATGGTAAACATTAAAATGAAAAATATTTGAAACAGAATAAAATTAGAATTCTTAAAATAAGAGTAACAAAAAATTCATAAGTACATATGAGATTCCAGTAGATAACTAAAGTAATTCATATAAAGGAGAAGAAATATCTAATGTAATTAGGAAAATATAAAAATATTGAACTTAATATGAGTGAAAGAAATGTTAACTTGAAAATAAAACACTTCCCTTTATTTTTCAAATTAGGAAAGCTTAACTGGTTATGTACAACACAGGGAAAGGTAGGGCAAAATGGGCGTTTACAAAAGCCTGAAGGTATTAACAACTGATACAACTTTTCTTGGAAAAAATTTGGCAAAATAAATCAAAATGTATAGTCTTCCGTCCAGTAATTTCATTTCTAAAAATCTGTGCTAAGGTAAAAACTTGAAATGTAGTTAAATAAAGATTTTGACATGACAAAGTTTATTGTAGCGATATCTAACTGGAAATAATCATTGTGTCCAACATAAGGTTAATGATAAAGTAAATTCTAGTGTCTATATGATAGAATATTATAGAGCTTATAAGAATCTGAATGTTTAAAGAAGCAAATGTAAACTGAAAATTAAAATAGATATTTAATATTTAATTGTTTTAATTTTTAAATATCATAGGAAATTAACAGAAATTCAACTGTTAAATTTCTAATGGTAGTTTTTTCCTGAGTTTTATAATTACAGTAAAATTACACTGTATTCTCTCTGTTTTCTCCTCCCTTTATAGGTGGCTTGGATGAGCGAAACCTCATGATTACTTTTATTGCATCCCTTCAACTGCTAATGAATAAAGTTCTAATTGTTGCACAGTTTTTGCTGTTGGTTGCATTTTTTCGTTTCTAAATATTTTCTTTTTATTGTACACCATGCAATAATAGCTACTGCTTTATAATCATGTTTTTATAATTTGTTAATGTAGAATTATAATTGTTAGAGTACATTCATAAAGAAAGTCATAAAATGCCGTTCAAATACGTCTGCTGCTATTTTTACAGTACATTGTGTCTTTGAACTACCATCATTTCTGCATTTGCATCTTTTGAATTTTTAGTTCCAGCTCCAATAGAAAAAGTGTCCTTTACAGGGCAAGTGATAATCTGTCAATATCAGTTAGTTGAGCCTCAATTTTTACATCACTTTCTTCCATCTTTGTAATAAAATATCAATTGGAACAGAAGGAGTAGTATTATAGGGGAAAACTAAAAGTAGCCAGTGCATATTATTAGCCTTTTATTCTCTTGAACATGGTTTTTAGAAATCAATATTACAAAGGCAACCTAACATAAACCTCTTCTCTGTTGTTCTTGACACTACACTGAAAGGAAAAAAAGTACATGCAGTCATTGTTCAATCAGAATAAATAATTCATTCAAAAAGAATGCTATGCTGTGCACCAAATGCCTCTATAAATACAGGTACCTGGACAAGCAATATATTCTATGACAGTAGAAAATACACTACATTGCTTCCAAATGGGTGGTAACCATGATCTCTAGTAAAATAAATATCTGTGGCAAATGACACATACCTATTTAATGACACTTTGAGTTCATGTGAAGTTTGGCAGTGTAATAAAAGTCTTATCTCTTGCTTTCACTGTTATTGCACAGATTTAAACTGCTGTCTCAGAGGCAGTTTTACTATCTTTTTCAATCTACCCCATAAAAGTGAGACTTGATTTGCTTAGCATGAGAACAGATCAATAAAAGCTAAGTTATACAGCAGATTAGATCACTAACTCAGAGATCAAAAATGTTAAATACAACTTGTATAGAGAAGCTAGATCAAAAGTTGAGCTCAGACACACGGTACATATTTGCAGAGCTCAAAATAGCCTTCACTCTATACCAACAATTTACCTTCAGTCTTGTCGTGATCATTTTGTGTTGAAGTAGTTTACAAATGGCTGGCATTTTAAATATATACACAATGTATGCATATTTTAAAAGGGCTTTTTTAAATTGAATTTCTGAATTATTCCTCTAAAATAAAAGATGGAAGGAAAGAGTGTTCTCAAAAGCACTAAAGGTTCATTTTAGAAATAACTTACTAATATTAAATTTGAAAAGTTAGATTCTTTTCCACTGACAGCAAAATAACATGGTATAGAAACACAAGTTATTAAAATTATTATCTTCTAATTTTTATTTCATAGTAAATGTACACAGAATTGTTGAAATAAGAAAACTCGGCCCTTATTTCACAACTATGATCTTGTCAAATTGGTATCAAATACACAATTGTTTAAATAATATAAGAAATGAAAAATTGTGTTTTACCTACCATTCTTTCCTCACCATGTTTAAGCCCCATTACGAATATGCATAGATACAAGTATAATGTATTCATTCATAAGCCTTTTACCACATTAGGAGGGAAACAAATTAAAACAGGAGAAAAAAAACCACAACAACAACAGCAACAAAATCCTCAAACTATCACATCCCGATGTGCAAGTGCAATGGTCTTAAGCACTTTTTTCCCCTGGGATATTCATAGTGCCTTAAAGCCAACCCTACTACGTATGCTCATTCAAGTAAAACCGCCAAGCTTTTCTCATGGGAGGCCGTTCCCCACCTCACTTTCTTATTTTAAGCATCCCTTGATTCTGTCTTTGTTTCAGCATTGTGGTGTAACGTAAATGCTGCAGTTCATGGCAAAACGAGACCCAGCAAAACGAGGCCCAGTTGCCTCAGAAAGATCACCTATCCCTCATTCATACTTTGTCAAGTTCTCCACCGCCTTTAAACGCCAATTTGACATCCTGATCTGCTGTGCCTTCCATTGTCTCTCCAAGAAAATCTGCGTCCAAAATGTGAGAAACATTAATATTGAAATACAAAGAAGCAAAAATGAAAACAAATATTACCCATAATCATAAAGACCCACAAAAATGATGCTTAACTTTTCAGTGTTTTTCTTTTTATACATAGCTTCCTTTTTAATCACAATACACACCGTCTCTAATTTGACAAAAATGTCAAGATAATTAACATTGCTTATATTTATAGCATGCATATGTATGTATTTGTAAAGTTGTTTACACATTTTAAACACACATAAGTATTTTAACATTGTTAAATATACACGGTTATTTTTGGAAAAGTTTGTAAAAAGTACTAAATTCCCACATATATTTATTACTCAGCAGAAATACTTTCTTTTTACAAAAATTGCCAAATTGTGTCTAAACATATTTGAAAACATGATATATTACAGTTAAATGATTATTATTAATAAAATAACTATCCTTTTAAAATGAGAAAACTTTAATGATGCTTTACTTTAAGAAAACAATAAAAATGCCAATGTTTTGAGTTTTTTTTTTAAACTGAAATTTTAAATTGCAATGAGCCAATGTCTTTGTAGTGCATTAATGCTTTGTGGTGGAAAATATGACAGAATGTTAACAACATTCATTTAATAGAGAACATAATCAAAATTCTGATACCAGTGATTACGTTTATTTTTATATTTTAACACAATTGTCAGTTGTTTGCACTATCACTAACTTTTTCAAAGTACCTTAGGTATTTTTATGTGAAATATGTAGATATTTTCTGTAAGCAGAGAATTGGACTTGTGTTGTTGCTTCTTTCACATAGGTTTCATACATCTGGGTGATTTCTTGGGAAAAATGGTAATGCAGAAATATGAGGAAATTGTTATGTGATAATTATTAAAAATAAAAAAGCCTTAGGTTTTTAGTTTTCTCTTAACAAAATTTGGTTTTACAAATTATGATCAGATGGTATTTGTTATTTGTAACTGTCTTTTGAGTTTCTCATACTTGCATTAAAATCTAAGGCTCACTAAATATCCATTGTTTCAATAAAGTCAATCTATTTACTGAGAAGATCCATGTTTAGAAAAAGGAAACACAATACCAAAGAAGGAAACACCCAAGACGAATCTTCATTATCTTATGTAAACTGAGTGTAAGTAGCTGATGTTGGAATTGAATCTGACAGGCAGTGATCATGATGCCAAATTATGGTTGTTTCACACATACATTTTAGACTAAATCCTGCCACAGAGATGGGATATGAAATTCTAAGAATTGTCAGTTAAGTTTTCATTATTTCTTTTAACTCTTAAGCTCTTTTCCTAAGGCAAACACTTAATTGATATAATCAAAATCCTTTTTTTCTTGATTACATTGAAATATTTTGTTCTTTTTTTCATCACTATAACCAGGTCTCATTACTGTCCATAAAAATAGTTAGTTTGATAATGTAATTCATTTTCCACCTTGTCTGCTTACTAACAACCCTGATTTTCTTTTAGTATGTTGGTAAAAATAACTATACATTAGTATGTACCTGTATTTTTTGTGATAAAAAATTTTACTTTCTAAGTTAGAAATGTTATTCCTTCTGTTTACTAACGGTGGACATGGACATAATGAATACATTTCCTGGGCATAATCTTTCATTCTAAATCTAAAGACTTTCAAAGTGGTAGTAGAGGGCAGTCATCCTGATGTGATTGCAGAAGGGAGATGGTTTCACAAAAGGATTGAATTTTTAAGTATGAAGAGATCAGGAACAAATACAATATGCAAACATTTCCAGATACTTTTTTGTGTACAGAAAATTAAAGTTAAATTTTGATTTCTGCATTTTTGTTACACACAATCCATGCCAAATAATTTTGAAATTGCCCTTCTATTTGAATTTGGATTGAAAAATATAAATGACATCAATCTACATTGTTTTAGAGATATTTAAATATTTAATTCAAAACTAATAGGGTATATTTTAGTTACTCTGAGGTTATAAGATATGCAATAAAAATATATACATGAAACTTCTTTATCTGAAACTTTTATTGCTAACTCTGAAAGATAGCTTTTTCCTACTGTTTCTCTTTAACCAGATTAGATAAGGATACTATGTAATCTAAAAGTGAAGAACTCATATTTAAGATCATTAAATAAAATTTACCATCTAATTTATAAACTATGTTTGACACACTATCACAGAATCCTGTCCAACCTCAATTTTGCCTCTCTACCAAAGTGAAGGGTGAGAATTTGTAAAGCAGTGATAAAAATATTTTTGTTTTTGAGGATAGATAAATAATGTAGACTCAAAGTTCAAAACCTAAGTAATTAAATGGCTGATTTGAAAAAAATTAGAAAGAAAAGGCACACTGTTTCCAGCACACAAGACCAATGATGGCTAGAGAGAATAAGCTGGGTCTTTAGAACTCTCAATTATGTGATAACAGTCAAGATATTACTCAAGTTCTTCTCTGTCTTTTCATAAGAAACAAAAATCAGCTTCAAATTTGAAAAGTAATCTCTTTATTCTTTATGCTGATGATGAAATCCCAAAATTGAAAACTATGAGAGAGCAATGTCTATATTTCCTTTCGTGAGTTGCATTTAACCTAATGTATCTCTTCTTTAATTTAGACCCAGAATGTGAGATACAGCTACATTAGACAATTAAAGCTAAATTGAATGAGAGAAATGAATAAGAGTCTGAGAGGAGTTGGTAGGGTGAGATTCGAATCTAGCACACATACAAAGGACAGAAATTAGAAGATCAAAGGAGGTACACAGAAACTTGTGCTTAGCAAACAGATTGTGAATATCCCAGGGAATTTCTTGAAAAAACTATAAGAAATTTTTATAAAATTTGTGATCGTGTGATAAACATCTCTATAACAAATCCAGTAACTAACAATCAATTGCATTTAATTCAAACAACAAATTGTCAGAGGTGTTTGAACCAGAACAACTCCACCTCAAATAGGGGCTGGATAAAGTAAGGCTGAGACCTACTGGGCTGCATTCCCAGGCGATTAGGCATTCTAAGTCACAGGATGAGATAGGTCACAAGACACAGGTCATAAAGATCTTGCTGATAAAATAGGTTGCAGTAAAGAAGCTGGCCAAAACCCACCAAAACCAAGATGAGCATGTCCTCTGGTCTTCTTCACTATACGCTTCCACCAGCGCCATGACAGCTTACAAATGCCATGGCAACGTCAGGAAGTCACCCCATATGGTCTAAAATGGGGAGGCATAAATAATCCACCCCTTGTTTAGCATACAATCAAGAAATAATTATGAAAACAAGCAACCAGCAGCCCTTGGGACTGCTCTGCCTATAGAGTAACCATCCTTTTATTCTTTTGCCTTTTTTTTTTTTTTTTTTGAGACGGAGTCTGGCTCTGTCGCCCGGGCTGGAGTGCAGTGGCTGGATCCCAGCTCACTGCAAGCTCCGCCTCCCGGGTTCACGCCATTCTCCTGCCTCAGCCTCCCGAGTTGCTGGGACTACAGGTGCCGGCCACCTTGCCCGGCGCCCGCCACCTTGCCCGGCTAGTTTTTTGTGTTTTTTCAGTAGAGACGGGGTTTCACCGCGTTAGTCAGGATGGTCTCGATCTTCTGACCTCGTGATCCGCCTGTCTGGGCCTCCCAAAGTGCTGGGATTACAGACGTGAGCCACCGCACCGGGCCTCCTTTGCTTTCTTAATAAACTTGCTTTCACTTTATGGACCTGCCCTGAATTCTTTCTTGTGCGAGATCCCAGAACCCTCTCTTGGGGTTTAGATCAAGACCACTTTCCAGTAACAAAATCATATTTCATAAAGATAATTTTGAATAAACCGTAAATTGACACAGAAAACTAAAGAAAAATAATAATATGTTACACGTTGAAATGAAATGTGAATGAAACATAAAAGTTTACAAAGCTGAGTTTTGATAACTGAATTCACAGATGTAGCCTTGGGATATAAACCAATACCTTTCAGCATTAAATTCATACCAAATGTGATATTTTACAAACGTAGGAAATTTAGTTATCTAATTAGGAATGACAGAAAGTGACTGAACTCATTAAGCAAGAACTCCATGAGCAATTTGCCTTATTAAAGTTTGCAGTTTTATATCTGCAACAAATGTATTCAGTACCTATTTTAAATAATAAAGAACGAAAATCAAGGTTAATTGACATTTTAATAGAAAGCATATCAATTAAAATTATCTACAAAAAAAGGCTCCTCCTAAAACAATTACTGTTAGAAGTCTTTCATTGTCAACTTGAAGAAACAAGATGGAACTGAATTTGATAGCAACATAATGTTTGGGAAATTTGGCATAGGCCCTCAATCTTCATCAGCTACACAGAGCATTTGGATTAATTCACTACTGTTATTATCAATGTTATGATTTATTTATTTCGTTAATGTTATATGTTAATAGTTTTGCAATGTGCTATGTTATTTCACAATTTTTTCCATTGTCCTGTGCTATAAAATGAGAAAATGTATTATACATGGTACTAAATAATCTCGTTGAAATCATAGTTCTGCAGATGGCCATCTTTTCCTTGTATCTTCAAATTGTCTTGCTTCTGTGTGTCTCCGTGTCCTAATCTGTCTTCTTATAAAGACAGCAATCATTTGGATTAGGGCCCACCCATAAAACTGACTTCATTTTACCTTAGTTACCACTTCAAAGCTCCTATCTTCAAATACAGTTACATTCTGAGATACTAAGGGTTAAGACTTCAACATATGAATTTTGGGGAACACGATTGAGTCTATAATAGAAATAGGTGTAGAAACAGAGAATGTCTAGATTGTTCTCTTGTATTGTTTTCAGAAGTCTTAAAGAAATATTTCTCATCTCCAGCATTTTACCTTTGTGTGTAATATACGATAATAAAACACTAAACACCAATGTTTAAAAAATCTGTATGTCGTGCATGATTATGAGGTAATATGCTAAGAGAGGTGACATATTACCCTACAGTTAGAAAGAGAATTATCCCTTTCTTCATCCAGAGCAAACTTAATTCTGTCAACGGAGCCATATAGATTGGCAAAATATGAGAGTGCACGTGAACCAATAAGAAAATCAATGCATTTCTTTTAAATCCTAAGTATGGCTTCAACTATTAATGTTCCAGAAATATATTATTTGCCTTTTCATCAATTCACACTTGTCTTTGTCCCTGCATAATTTATACACATAAAAGGATAAGAGTGTAGCTATTTTCCTAAAGCTGTGTTGTCCAAGTGCGTACCACAGGTACAAAATGTTTCCTTTTTTCTTCTCCTGTTGTTTCAACGCTACTTAATGACAAAAACTGAATACCAAGGACAATCATAAGCACTTAAGGCCCAATTCATAAAAAAAAGATTCAAGGCATTTATGCACAAATGTTGCTACTTTCATATGGAAACAAGGTACATAAAGAATTCTCCTTTGTGATTCATAAACCCTCTTTAAGGTAATTTTGTTGCTCAGTTTTGTACCTCAGGAGAGCAAAACCCCAAAAGAGAGAGGTAGGAAAGAAAAGAAAACCTACAGATATACTTATGGTCCTATTTGCATAAAAAAAACCACATAAAGCCTTTTATGCAATATTAATTAAACATGTATTAGACAGTGATGTGTGGATTGTATAGTCATTACCCACTTTAGTCAAGATTATAAAATATCCACAGTAAACATTTTAAAACACATACACAGCTCTCTCTCTCTGTCTCTCACACACACACACACACACACACACACACACACACACACACACACACATTCAAACAGGTCCAGCATCTTTATCATTCTCAGTTGATTGGCCCACATATATTCCAAGAGGATGAAGTGCTGGTATAAATACCCAGATTTGATGTCCACTCTTTTTATTGTTTACCCTGGAAAGTCAGAGGCTGAAAATTTTCCCCATAATTTGCTTAGAATATGTCCGAGTATAAAGGTTATTGAGTCTGATGTTTGCCTTCTATGAATGCTAATGCTTTAGATGCATTCAAGGAGATTAGAAACAAGTGATATGACTGACAAAGGATTTTAAGCATTGTGCTTGTGCACCTGTTCTGCTTCTTTCCCACTTCATGCCCTATCTCCACCCCTTTACATTGTGGGAACCATCCTCAGCCTTAGCAGTTCTGTCCTATGCCCTAGGAGAAGAAACTTGCTGGTTGACTCCCCAGTAGGTTAAGCCAATGGAAAAGACTGGAAAAAAATGAGGGGCAGAAGGAGAAAGAGATTGGAATCTTTCTTCCCCACTCCTTCCTGCTTTAACACTGTGACTCTTGTCTCTGTCTCTCTATGACCACTTCTCCTGTTGGATGGCACTCCTCTGTGGCTCAGCTCTCTCTGAGCTCTGGCAACACCACTTCCTTCCCTTGTCCTCCTGAACCTTGATGGTGGAGACAGCTTTTTTTCTGCTGCCAGTTTGGGAGTGCCTCTTCATCTCTTCTTTATTCCCTCAATCTTGTTACTTTAGAAATAGTCCTCTCTCAGAGTTTTCATGGAAACTGTAAATAATAGACATCCAAGATGTTATGTTTCTAATTAATTTTTATTCTTGTATGGCTCGTGCATGATTAGTGCATAATTGCCTCTATTGTTTTAATTTTGTATGGTTTATATGGTCAACATTAGGTCCAATCTATAAGAGGCCCTCATTCTATAGCACTTGAGCCACAATTATATAGTACTTATGTTAGGGGCTATCAATCTTTGAGTAAGCAATGAAGAGTTTGATAATGATAATGTTTAATGTGCTGTACTTGACAATTAGATGGGGCAACAATTTATTCAAATAATAAAACCGTATTGATTGACTACAGTTGTAAAGCATTTAATAAGGACAATAGATGAATAAGATGCTATACTTAGATATTAATATAAACACTATTAATAATAATAATAATGATAACAACATCAACAACCACCACCATAAGAACCATAGCTAATACCAGCAAAGGTTCTATTTCTGCCAGGCACTGAGGCTTTATCTTATTTGAACATAACATATCCATATGAGGTAAATAGAATAGTATAATTTTCATCCTTTTACAGTGATGAATTAACTGAAGCTTAAAGAAGTTATAAAAGTTGCCCAAGGTTACTCAGTAGATAAGTAGCAGGTTGCTACTTATGCCTACCACAGTTTTAATTTCAAAACTGAGTTCTTCTTTTTTTTAAAATGGAGTCTTACTCTGTCACCCAGGCTGGACAAAACCAAGTTCTTAACCACCATACCATCATGACTACACTTAAAAAACAATCATTTTGGTCTCTGTAGACTGCGCCTCTGGGGACAGGGCTCAGCTAAAGGAGCAGAAGCCTGTGAAACGCGAACGACTCTGTCTGACAGCTTTGAAGAGAGCAGTGGATCTCCCAACACGGAGGTTGAGATCTGAGAAGGGGCAGTCTGCCTGCTCAAGTGGGTCACTGACCCCTGAGTAGCCTAACTGGGAGACATCCCCCACTAGGGGCAGTCTGACACCCCACACCTCACAGGGTGGAGTACACCCCTGAGAGGAAGCTTCCAAAGCAAGAATCAGACAGGTGCACTCGCTGTTCAGCAATATTCTATCTTCTGCAACCTCTGCTGCTGATACCCAGGCAAACAGGGTCTGGAGTGGACCTCAAGCAATCTCCAACAGACCTATAGCTGAGGGTCCTGACAGTCAGAAGGAAAACTATCAAACAGGAAGGACACCTATATCAAAACCCCATCAGTACATCACCATCATCAAAGACCAGTGACAGATAAAACCACAAAGATGGGGAAAAAGCAGTGCAGAAAAGCTGGAAATTCAAAAAATAAGAGCGCATCTCCTCCTGCAAAGGAGCACAGCCCATCGCCAGCAACGGATCAAAGCTGGTCAGAGAATGATTTTGATGAGATGAGAGAAGAAGGCTTCAGTCCATCAAACCTCTCAGAGCTAAAGGAGGAATTACGTACCCAGCTCAAAGAAACTAAAAATCTTGAAAAAAGAGTGGAAGAATTGACAGCTAGACTAATTAATGCAGAGAAGGTCATAAACGAAATGACAGAGATGAAAACCATGACACAAGAAATACGTGACAAATGCACAAGCTTCAGTAACCGACTCGATCAACTGGAAGAAAGAGTATCAGCGATGGAGGATCAAATGAATGAAATGAAGCGAGAAGAGAAACCAAAAGAAAAAAGAAGAAAAAGAAATGAACAAAGCCTGCAAGAAGTATGGGATTATGTAAAAAGACCAAATCTACGTCTGATTGGGGTGCCTGAAAGTGAGGGGGAAAATGGAACCAAATTGGAAAACACTCTACAGGATATCATCCAGGAGAACTTCCCCAACCTAGCAGGCCAGGCCAACATTCAAATTCAGGAAATACAGAGAACGCCACAAAGATACTCCTCCAGAAGAGCAACTCCAAGACACATAATTGCCAGATTCACCAAAGTTGAAATGAAGGAAAAAATCTTAAGGGCAGCCAGAGAGAAAGGTCGGGTTACCCACAAAGGGAAGCCCATCAGACTGACAGCAGATCTCTCGGCAGAAACTCTACAAGCCAGAAGAGAGTGGGGGCCAATATTCAACGTTCTTAAAGAAAAGAATTTTAAACCCAGAATTTCATATCCAGCCAAACTAAGTTTCATAAGTGAAGGAGAAATAAAATTCTTTACAGATAAGCAAATGCTTAGAGATTTTGTCACCACCAGGCCTGCCTTACAAGAGACCCTGAAGGAAGCCCTAAACATGGAAAGGAACAACCGGTACCAGCCATTGCAAAAACATGCCAAAATGTAAAGACCATCGAGCCTAGGAAGAAACTGCATCAACTAATGAGCAAAATAACCAGTTAATATCATAATGGCAGGATCAAGATCACACATAACAATATTAACCTTAAATGTAAATGGACTAAATGCTCCAATTAAAAGACACAGACTGGCAAACTGGATAAAGAGTCAAGACCCATCAGTCTGCTGTCTTCAGGGGACCCATCTCACATGCAGAGACATACATAGGCTCAAAATAAAAGGATGGGGGAAGATCTACCAAGCAAATGGAGAACAAAAAAAAGCAGGGGTTGCAATCCTAGTCTCTGATAAAACAAACTTTAAACCATCAAACATCAAAAGAGACAAAGAAGGCCATTACATAATGGTAAAGGGATCAATCCAACAGGAAGAGCTAACTATCCTAAATATATATGCACCTAATACAGGAGCACCCAGATTCATAAAGCAAGTCCTTAGAGACTTACAAAGAGACTTAGACTCCCATACAATAATAATGGGAGACTTCAACACTCCACTGTCAACATTAGACAGATCAACGAGACAGAAAGTTAACAAGGATATCCAGGAATTGAACTCATCTCTGCACCAAGCGGACCTAATAGACATCTATAGAACTCTCCACCTCAAGTCAACAGAATATACATTCTTCTCAGCACCACATCACACTTATTCCAAAATTGACCACATAATTGGAAGTAAAGCACTCCTCAGCAAATGTAAAAGAACAGAAATTATAACAAACTGTCTCTCTGACCACAGTGCAATCAAACTAGAACTCAGGACTCAGAAACTCAATCAAAACCGCTCAACTACATGGAAACTGAACAACCTGCTCCTGAATGACTACTGGGTACATAACGAAATGAAAGCAGAAATAAAGATGTTCTTTGAATCCAACGAGAACAAAGATACAACATACCAGAATCTCTGGGACACATTTAAAGCAGTGTGTAGAGGGAAATTTATAGCACTAAGTGCCCACAAGAGAAAGCAGGAAAGATCTAAAATAGACACTCTAACATCACAATTAAAAGAACAAGAGAGGCAAGAGCAAACACATTCAAAAGCTAGCAGAAGGCAAGAAATAACTAAGATCAGAGCAGAACTGAAGGAGATAGAGACACAAAAAACCCTCCAAAAAATCAATGAATCCAGGAGTTGGTTTTTTGAAAAGATCAACAAAATTGACAGACCACTAGCAAGGCTAATAAAGAAGAAAAGAGAGAGGAATCAAATAGACGCAATAAAAAATGATAAAGGGGATATCACCACCGACCCCACAGAAATACAAACTACCATCAGAGAATACTATAAACACCTCTACGCAAATCAACTAGAAAATCTAGAAGAAAAGGATAATTTCCTGGACACGTACACTCTTCCAAGACTAAACCAGGAAGAAGTTGAATCCCTGAATAGACCAATAGCAGGCTCTGAAATTGAGGCAACAATTAATAGCCTACATACCAAAAAAAGCCCAGGACCAGATGGATTCACAGCTGAATTCTACCAGAGGTACAAGGAGGAGCTGGTACCATTCCTTCTGAAACTATTCCAATCAATAGAAAAAGAGGGAATCCTCCCTAACTCATTTTATGAGGCCAGCATCATCCTGATACCAAAGCCTGGCAGAGACACAACAAAAAAAGAGAATTTTAGACCAATCTCCCTGATGAACATCGATGCAAAAATCCTCAATAAAATACTGGCAAACCGGATTCAGCAGCACATCAAAAAGCTTATCCACCATGATCAAGTGGGCTTCATCCCTGGGATGCAAGGCTGGTTCAACATTCGCAAATCAATCAACGTAATCCAGCATATCAACAGAACCAAAGACAAGAACCACATGATTATCTCAATAGATGCAGAAAAGGCTTTTGACAAAATTCAACAGCCCTTCATGCTAAAAACGCTCAACAAATTCGGTATTGATGGAACGTACCTCAAAATAATAAGAGCTATTTATGACAAACCCACAGCTAATATCATACTGAATGGGCAAAAACTGGAAAA
>NC_045437.1:67711694-67786595 GCF_002776525.5 Piliocolobus tephrosceles
CTCCTTCTTCTTCTTCTTCTTCTTCTTCTTCTTCTTCTTCTTCTTCTTCTTCTTCTTCTTCTTCTTCTTCTTCTTCTTCTCCTCCTCCTCCTCCTTCTCCTTCTCCTTCTCCTTCTCCTTCTCCTTCTCCTTCTTCTTCTTCTTCTTCTCCTTCTCCTTCTCCTTCTCCTTCTTCTTCTTCATATTATTATTATATTATTTTTACTATTTTAAAGATGGGATCTTGCTCTGTCACTCAGGCTGTGACGCACTGGTGCAATCCTAGCTCACTATAGCCTCAAATTCCTAGGCTCAGGTGATCCTCATACCTCAGCCTCCAGCTGGGACGCAGGCGTGCACCACCACATCTGTCTCATTTTATTTTATTTTTTTTTAGAGACAGGAGGCTTGCTATGTTGCAAAGGCTGGTCTTGAACTCCTGACCTCAAGAGATCTTCTTTTCTCAGTCTCCTGAGTAGTTGAGATTACAAGCATGAGCCACTGTGCCTGGTATTAGTCATATTAATCTTTTCTGAGTAGTTATTTCCATGGCTTTTGTGCTAGGAAAATTCTTTTTTTTTTTTTTTTTTTTTTTTGTGAGACAGAGTTTTGCTCTTGTTGCCCAGGTTGGCGTGCAATGGCTCCATCTTGGCTCTCTGCAACTCCGCCTCCTGTTCATGCAATTCTCCTGCCTCAGCCTCTGGAGTAGCTCGGATTACAGGCATGCACTACCACCCCTGGCTAATTTTGTATTTTTAGTAGAGATGGGGTTTCTCCATGTTGGTCAGGCTAGTCGCAAACTCCCGACCTCACGTGATCTGCTCACCTTGGTCTCCCAAAGTGTTGGGATTACAGGCGTGAGCCGCTGTGCCCAGCCATGAAAAATTCTTAACCATTTGAAAATTGCTTAAATAGTACCCGTATTTATATGCCATGGGATTTTTATGTTTAATTGTTTTATTTCTGTGGAATTGATTTGCCTGTGTAGTAAGACAGATACCTGACTAGATTTTTTTTCAATAGTCAAACTTTTCAAACTCTAACTATTCTGTCTCTTTCATAAACATCATTTCACCTTTTTGCTCAAAGGAAATGTGGCTATTCCCTGAGGACACTTCTCCTGAAGACCTATTAAGTAATGGATGTTTTCTTCCCAAACATCTCATGTGGTTTAGATGTCCTTGATCCTTAATATTACTTTTAGATCATTCTTCTTGTCTCCTTAAAGGCATCCAGCTCACATCTTATGTCATAAAATTACTTCACCCACAATCCTTTCTTTTGCAATTACCTACAGAATTCTGGGTCACTCCCTTTAATTGCTTAAGGCAATTGTTTCTACTTGCTCTTCTCTCTTCAGACCTCAAATATCTTCTCCCTAAAGTCATGCTTAACTCTTTACCTTGCATCTCAACTCAGCTAGAAAATTAAATCAATTAGAAGCCAATTGTACATACTGTCTCTACTATCTACCCACTCTCCTGCAACTGTACCTTCTTACTTATTAAAGATGAATCATCCAAGAGCCTAGCAAAAGCCAACCCTGCCATTATATCTTATCCCCACTTACTTCTCAAGGACATTGCTCTAGAAAGATTCCCTTGCATTTTTTGCATCATCATCATTTTTATACTTTTTATTAGAATTTTCCCCAAAACCCTGCAAAGTTACTGTTATTTATCTCAGATTAAAACAACAACAAAACAACATTTCATCACCCTACTTTTTCTCCAGTTACTGACTATTCTTGCCTTCCTTTTAGAACAAACCTTCTATTACAAAGGTCCATATTCACTATCTTCAATTTTTCTAGCCCTGTGAACTCTTATACTCATTCCAGTCATGTTTTTGTCTCTAACCACAATATTTCAGCAGCTTTTACCTAGATTGCCAATGATCAAAGCAATGTTAACTCTAGTGTTCAATCCTTTGTTCCTAACTTATTTGATCCATTGGCAGCATTTGTTTCAACTGACACACTATATACTCCCAGTGGAATTTTTGTGCCTTATAAGCTATCTTGCCATTTCCACCCGATCTTCCAGGCCAGTAAACATTATGATATTCTCAGGGCTTAGTCTACTGATGCTTTCTTTTTCTTCCCCTAAATCTAGTTTTAAATACCATCCATATACTGATGAATTACAAACTAAGTCAAAACTGGATTTTCCCCTTTGCATTCCAAATCTGAATACCTGTGTATTTAACTGCCTTCAAGACATCTCCACATATATATCAAAAAATAATTCAAACTTAAAGAACCCAGAATTTATCTTCCAACCATCCCTCCAAATACTCATTTCAGCATCCTTCCTAAGTACTTTGAAACTTTAACCAACTTAAACTTCATCACAACTCTGTAAAATAAGCATGATTATGCCTCAAGTTTATGGATAAAGAAATGGAGGTAGTAAGACATAATTGACTTGCCCAAGGCCACGCAAGTGACTGAGTAAGAACTGCAAAGCCAATGAGTCTGGCTCCAGAGATTATGAGCTTAATCACTACAGTGTGCCATCGCCTGTGTTTTCTGGCTTCCAAACCTGGAAATTCTCCTTTACTCATCCTGACCATTTTCGTAAAATTCTTCAGCAAATCCTGCTAGCTCTAAGTTGAAATGTCTGGATGTAGTCAGAATCTCATTGCTTTCTCAACACTTCTCTCGCAACCACCTTTGTCCCAGCCACAATCATGTCTGCTCTGGATTATTGAAAGAGCCCCCAATTGGTCTTCCTGCTTCTTCTGTTACCGCTCTGCTGTAGATGTTAATACTCCTTTGCTTGGACCTTTGCAATAGCTTCATTGTTTCAGGGTAGATATCCACATTTTTACAGCAGTCTAAAATGGCACTGTGTATTCTCCACATACCTAACCCACTCATTCTCATTTCCTCTGACCTCTTTTGAAACATCTCTCCTTGCTCACTCTATTCCAGCTACACTGGCTTCCTAATTTTCTTCAAACACTCCAGAAATGCTTACATCTTGTTTTTTTTTACTTGCCATTCTCAAATATTCTCATGGCTCATTTTCTAGACACCTTTAGACATTTCTCAAGTTTCACGATTTTTAAGGATTTCTCAGGCCATTTATTTAAAATGTCTCCTTCCCCAATAATCTTCATTTTTTTTTCTGCTTTTTTTTTCTCTATACCATAATACATGGTATCTTTTACTTATGAATTTCATTTATGAGAATGAAATTCTCCCCTCTCCCTCCATTGAAATGTACGTTAAACGAGGACGTTTTCGGCTTAGTTCCTTACTACGTCTCAGCTCTTATAATGGTGCCTAGCATGTAGTGAGTGCTAAATCAGTCTTTCTTGAAAGTATGACAAATAGACTTTCTCATTGTTATTTCTTGTTTCTTCTAGAGTATTTTAAATCCTTATATGTAATTAAGATATATTTCGAGAAAAATTAATATCTTGGGTCTGTGCCACATAATTTTAATTGCAGTTTTTCAAATATATTTCATTATTGCAAGTCCTCTCTGATGCCCTTCATGTTGCTTACAACAAATAGGCTTTTCTTGTCTGGGACTCCCATGCTTCTGTTGGAACCACAAGCTCTCTGTTATTTCTTCTCTCTTTAAAATCATGGGCTCACTGCTGCATCTTTTAAATTCTGTTATTTAAAAATTATTCTCCCTTCTCAATTTGCTTGAGTTGTTGCCTCATTTTCTTACTCTCTACTTACTGGTAAAATCACTTAAATTTTAAATTTTACTTGTATCTCTAACATTCTACCAAAAGGAAACTTTCTCTTTTTTTTTCTTTTCTTTTTTTTTTTTTTTTTTTTTTTTTTTTTTTTTTGAGACAGAGTCTCACTGTCACCAGGACTGGAGTACAATGGCCTATCTCAGCTCACTGTAACCTCCGCCTCCCAGGTTCACGTAATTCTCCTGCCTAAGCTTCCTGAGTAGCTAGGATTATAGGTGCATACCACCACACCAGGCTAATTTTTTATATTTTTATTAGAGACAGGGTTTCACTATTTTGGCCAGACTGGTCTCAAACTTTTGACCTCATGATTCCTTCTCCTCACCCTCCCAAAGTGCTAGGATTACAGGTGTGAGCCACCGCTCCCGGACAAAAGTGTACTTTCTTAATCAACCTATCAATGACCTACAGGCTACAATATGTAATGAACTGTTTTAATTTCCAGCCTTAATTCAGCAATAATCCTCAGAATTTGGTTTTCTCTCTTTCTTCTGAAACATTCTCCACTCTGAGTTTCTACAAGGGCATGTGTTTCTGGTTTTCCTCTGACCTCACTGGTTCTCCAATTTTGGGCTCTTTTTCCTATTTTTCTTCCTCTCCTTCATAGGGTTGCTCAGGATTTGATTAATTGGGACACTTTTCTTCTTAATTGCATTATACAAATAGGTGATCAAGGATACTTTCATGAATTCAAATATTATCACTCTTTTTTTGTTGTTGTTTGTGTTTGGTGGGAGGGGACAGTGCACTGGGGGGTCGGGGGAGTGGAGACAAGGTCTTGCTTTCTCACCCAGGCTGGAGTGCAGTGGTGTGATCAGGGCTTACTGAAGGTTCAGCCTCCCAGGTTTAAGCAATCCTCCCACCTTAATCTTTCAAGTAGCTGTGGCTACAGGTGCCTGCCACTACACAACAGCTAATTGGTTTATTTTGTGGAGACAAGTCTACAACTCCTGGGCTCCAGCTGGGCTCGAACTCCTGGGCTTGAATTCCTGGGCTTAAGTAATTCTCCCACCTTGTTCTCCCATAGTGCTGGGATTACAGGCATGAACCACCATTCCCAGCAAATTCTTAATTCTGAAATTTTTATTTCTGGTTGGACTACTAAAACAAATATATCTAATTGCGCACTCAACTCTCCAATGGTATATTTCACAAATACCCAAGCCCAGTATATCCAAAACTTAATTCAGTTTTTTTCTTTCCTTAAATTTTGCCCCCAAGGGTTCTTATTTTATGAATGGAGACACTCCCAAATACTTCAGCCAGAATAGTGGAAGTGATTCTCATAAAGCCCCTCTCTCACACCAAGCAACTGCCAAATTCCTGTAGATTCTATCATCTAAACATTTCATAGACTTTTATAGACACTTTTCTCTTAGCATCCATAGTCAAACACCTAGCCCAAATCTTCATCATTTTTCTTTAAAAATTGAAAGAACATCCTAATTGATCACTCTGCCTTCATTTGTGTTACTTCTCAATACATTCTTTATATGAGAAGAGTAATCATTTTTAAAACTAACACTTGATCTGTGTTGCCACTGCTTTAAATTCCTCCATGAGAATTATGGCTCATGGAATATATAAAATTTTCATGATAGTCACTACTTACCTCTCCAGCATTATTTTAAGCCACTCTTCATGACTAAGGATTAAGAAATATTGCCTCATTTTTCTATCCTGCCCCTGAGTATGCTGTTTCTGAAGATGAGACATATTTGCATTTGCTGTTCATGCTCTCCAGAATACTTGTACTATCTCTTCAAGATATTTCTACACCTAGTCTAATGCACATTTATAACTCACATTTTAATTTTGTATTTTTTACATATAGGTTCCACATATTTCCATTTGAATGATTTCTGGTATTTTTGTACATTTTGTTGCTTTCAATGTATTATATTTTTCTTATAAAATGTGTAAGCTGATTGCTTCCAGTACATAGGAAACCCTATCAAATTGGATTCATCTTATATTTAATAATTTTTGTAAATTCTAAGGGTCTTTTGATAGGTTTTCTGAAATTTTTTAATACACAGTCATGCATAGCATGACATTGTGATCTACAAACAGAACTCATATGTGATGGTGGTCTCATAAGACTACAGTGGAGCCAAAAAATTTCTATCATCTCTCTAGTGATGTAGCTGTCATAACATTACTGCACAACACATTACTCATGTGTTTGTGGAGATGGTGGTGTAAACGAACCTACTGTGCTGCCACTCCTGTAAAAGTATACTACATATGAATATGTACAGTACATCATACTTGACATTGATGATAAACTATGTTACTGGCTTATGTATTGACTGTACTATGTTTTTTATGGTTATTTTAGAGTGTACTGCTTCTGTTTTTTTTGTTTGTTTGTTTTCAAATGAGTGAACCATAAAACAGCCTCAGGCAGGTGCTGCAGGAGTTATTCCAGAAGGCATTGTTATCACAGGAGGTGACAGCTCCATGCTCATTATTGCCTTCCAGTGGGACATCTTCCAGTGGGACCAGCTGTGGAGGTAGAAAACTAATATTGATGATCCGAGACAAAGGTGTTTGTTTGTTTTGCAGATGGGGTCTTCTTATGTTGCTCAGGCTAGTCTTGAGCTCCTGAGCTCCTACCTCTGTTTCCTGAGAAGTTTGGATCGATCATAGGTGCAGACCACTGTGCCTCATTGTCTTAGTTTTTTTTTTTTTTTTTTGAGACGGAGTCTCGCTCTGTCACCCAGGCTGGAGTGCTGTGGCCGGATCTCAGCTCACTGCAAGCTCCTCCTCCCGGGTTCACGCCATTCTCCTGCCTCAGCCTCCCGGGTAGCTGGGACTACAGGCGCCCGCCACCTCGCTCGGCTAGTTTTTTGTAGTTTTTAGTAGAGACGGGGTTTCACTGTGTTAGCCAGGATGGTCTTGATCTCCTGACGTCGTGATCCGCCCGTCTCGGCCTCCCAAAGTGCTGGGATTACAGGCTTGAACCACCGCGCCCGGCCCATTGTCTTAGTTTTTAACAAAGAAGTTTAAAAAGTGAAAAAAAACAAAACAAAACATTAAAATAGAAAAAGCTTATAAAAAAGGATATAAAGAGAGAAAATATTTTTGTACAACTGTGCAATGTATGTTTTAACCTAAATATTATGAGTCAAAAAAATGAGAAAAATTAAACAGTTTATAAAATTGAAAAGGTACAGTAAGCTAAGGATCATTTATTTTTCAAGAAAGAAAAGTATTTTTAAATAAATTTGGTGTATAGTATTTATAAAGACTAGAGTACTAGTGTATAGTAGTGTCCTAGGACATCACATTCATGCACCACTTACTCACTGTTGCACCCAGAGCAACTTCCAGTCCTGGAAACAACATTCATGGTAAGTGCCCTATAGACATACATCATTTTTTATCTTTTATACCATAGTTTAGCTGTATCTTTTCTATGTTAAGATATATTTAGATAATCAATACCATTGTGTTACAATTGCTTACAGTATTCAATATAGTAACATTCTGTACAGGTTTGTAACCTAGGTGCAAACAGGCTACACAATATGGTCTAGGTGTGTAGTAGGCGATATCATCTTATTTTGTGTGCACACTACAATGTTCACACAGTGACAAAATCACTTAATGAAACTGATGATTTGGCTGTGTCTCCACCCAAATCTCATCTTGAATTCCCACGTGTTGCAGAAGGGATCCGGTGGGAGGTAACTGAAACAAGGAGGCAGGTCTTTCTTGTGCTGTTCTTGTGATAGTGAATACATCTCATGAGATATGATGGTTGTGAAATGGGGAGTTTCCCTGCAAAAGCTCTCTTCTCTTGTCTGCTGCCATGTGAGATGTGCCTTACACCTTCAACCTGATTGTGAGGCCTCTCCAACCACGTGAAACTCTAAGTCCATTAAACATCTCTTTTGTAAATTGCCCAGTCTCAGGTATGTCTTTATCAGCAGCATGAAAATGGACTAATACAGTAAATTGGTACCAGTAGAGTGGGGCACTGCTGAAAAGATACTCAAAAATGTGGAAGCGACTTTGGAACTGGGTAATAGGCAGAGGTTGGAACAGTTTGGAGGGCTCAGAAGAAGACAGGAGAATGTGGGAAATTTTGAAACTCCCTACAGACTTGTTGAATGGCTTTGCCCAAAATGCCACTAGGGATATAGACAATGAATTCTAGACTGAGGCGGTCTCAGATGGAGATGAGGAACTTGTTGGGAACTGGAGTAAAGGTGACTGTTATTGTGTTTTAGCAAAGAAACTGGCAGCATTTTGCCCCTGTCCTAGAGATTTGCAGAACTTTGAACTTGAGAGAGATGATTTAGGGTATCTGGCAGAAGAAATTTCTAGGCAACAAAGCATGCAAGAGTTTGCTTGGGTTCTGTTAAGGATATTCACTTTTGTAAGGAGAGCAGAGCATAAAAGTTTGAAACGTTTGCAACCTGAAAAATGGAATAAAAAAGAAAAACCCATTTTCTGGGGAGAAATTCAAGCCGCTGAGGAAATTCGTGTAAGTAGCAAGGATCCTAATGTTAATCCCCAAGACTACGGGGAAAATATCTCCAGGGCATGTCAAAGACCTTCACAGCAGCCCCTCCCATCACAGACCTGGAGGCCCAGGAGGAAAAGTGGTTTCCTGGGCTGGGCCCAGGGTCCCCGTACTGTGTGCAGCCTAGGGACATGGTGCCCTGTGTCCCAGCCACGCTAGCCATGCCTGAAAGGGGCCAACATACAGCTCAGGCTGTGGCTTCTGAGGATGGAACCCTCAAACTTGGCAGGTTCCACATGGTGTCGAGCCTGTGGTTGCACAGAAGTCAAGAATTGATGTTTGGGAACGTCTACCTAGATTTCGGATGTATGGAAATGCCTAAAAGCTTAGGCAAAAGTTTGCTGCAGGGGCGGGACCCTCACGGAGAACCTCTTCTAGGGCAGTGCAGAAGGGAAATACGGTGTCAGACCCCTCACAGAGAGTCCTTACTGGCGCACTGCCTAGTGAAGCTGTAAGAAGAGGGCCACTGTCCTCCAGACCCCAGAATGGTAGGTTCATTGAAAGCTTGCACCGTGTGCCTGGAAAAGCCATGGACACTCAATGCCAGCCTGTGAAAGCAGCCAGAAGGGAGGCTGTACCCTGCAAAGTCACAGGGGCGGAGCTGTCCAAGAACATGGGAACCCAATTCTTGCATCAACGTGACCTGGAGTCAAAGGAGATTATTTGGAAGCTTTAAGAGTTGACTGCCTCATTGGATTTTGGACTTGCATGGGCTCTGTAACCCCTGTTTTGGCCAATTTCTCCCATTTGGAATGGCTGTATTTATCCAATATCTGTACCCCCATTGTATCTATGAAATAACTAGTTTGCTTTTGATTTTACAGGCTCATAGGCAGAAGGGACTTGCCTTATCTCAGACTAGACTTTGGACTGTGGACTTTTGGGTTAATGCTGAAATGAATTAAGGCTTTGGGGGACTGTTGAAAAGGCACAATTGCTTTTGAACTGTGAGCACATGAGATTTGGGAAGGGCCAGGGGTGCAAAGACATGAGTTGGCTGTGTCCCCACCCAAACCTCAACTTGAATTGTATCTGCCAGAATTCCCGTGTTGTGGGAGGAACCCAGGGGGAGGTAACTGAATCATGCGGAACTCTTTCCTGTGTTACTCTTGTGATAGTTAATAAGACTCCCAAGATCTGATGGGTTTATCAGGGGTTTCCACTTTTCCTTCTTCCACATTTTCTCTTGCTGCCACCATGTAAGTAGTGCCTTTCGCCTCCCGCCCTAATTCTGAGGCTTCCCGTGGAACTGTAAATCCAATCGAATCTCTTTTTCTTCTCAGTCCTGGGTAGGTCTTTATCAGCAGAATGAAAATGAACTAACACAGTACTATCCCAGACTTATTCTTTACTTTAATATTTTCATGTAACTAGCCAAAGTTAACAAAACTTAAATGTCCTTGACAGTTTAGAAAGATGCATTTACCATATACATGATGCGTAAGAATTTTATTTCATTGTACTTTTAAAATTTAGTAATGGTAATACATGTATTGAATGCCTTTCAGGTAGCTTTAAGTGATTTTGCTTTTCTACTCTCTTTGACCACTTAAACTATTATGTTTTAGTGATGTGTTTCCCAAAATCAAACTAGCTTTGAATTCCTTGAAAAGCACTACTTATCCTTGATTTGTTAATGATGTACTTTAGGTTTTGTATCTACATTTACAAATACAACTGATCTTCAGTTCTCTTTTTTGTTTTTTGGTTTCATGTTTTCACACATTAATTTTAGTAACTTTGTAAGGTGGATTATTATTCCTACTGATATTTATTTTCTACAAGTATCACTGAGAATTTAGAAGTCAAATTTTGTACCAATCACTGATGCTGTGATAAATATCCTCCATATTAATTTTCATAATTATAAAAACAGTAACACTGGGCTGGGTGTGGTGGCTCACACCTGTAATCCCTGCATTTTGGGGGGCCAAGGTGGGTGGATCTCCTGAGGTCAGGAGTTTGAAATTAGCCTGACCAACAAGGTGAAACCCCGTCTCTACTAAAAATACAAAAACTAGCCGGGCATGCTGACAGGCGCCTGAAGTCCCAGCTACTCGGGAGGCTGAGACAGAGGAATTACTTGAACCTGGCTGGCAGAGGTTGTAGTGAGCCAAGATAGATCGCACACACCACTGCACTCCAGCCTGCACGAGGGAGTGAGACTCCGTCTCAGAAAATAACTAAAATTAAATTAAAGTAACACTGAGAAATGGTAATGAATATAGCATGCATCTAATTGCTTCTCCACCAACTGTAGCAATGTTTTATTTAAAGCAATTAAGAAATTGTGCTTTGACAGGTTTCAAATTTCACCCATCTGCTTACATATGATTTTCTGGATGGATATATGAATATTAATAGCAACTCTGTAAACAGGTGTTATAATTCTCTTGGTGAAACAATTTTGTCACATATGTATAGTCCTGGTCAGTAATGACCTAATTTTATTACCGTTTACTATCTAATAGCTCAAATAGCAGTGACGTCATTTATCCTATGGGTGGCATCTGCTCCCCATGTCAGTGATATGTGTGTGTGTGTGTTTGTGTGTACATATATATATATATATATATATATATATTCTTAGCAACCATTTTTGTAACAAACAGCAACTGTAGTTGAGGGTGGGGAATTCAGAATCTGAGAAATGGTAATTATCTATTTGTGACATATATGAGTATAATAAAAATGCATTTGTATTTATACAAATATTATACATTGGTTTAATTTTCTCTTTTTAATGAATTATTATAAACAGGATTGGTGATACTATTCTTGAAATGTTGGGTGCACTGATTCATAGATGAGATGAAAGCTCAGATATTTCACGTATTTCACTCTCAATAAGAATAGTATAAATATTCCAAGTGTCTGAATGTACAAATTTGACATTCCTGACCTGCATTTCTTGCTTTCCACTTTTATGCTTAAAGTTCACTGCAAAAGTTTTTAAATGTTTATTTCAATCTTAGTGTTATTGTGAACTTGATCTATTTCATTAAATATATTATTTGGAATTATATTCTAGTTATTTGTTTATGGGTTCTTAGATCTTTATGTATTATTTTGATTTGGCATTAGCAAGTCTAAGAAAATACTGCCTTATGACAAACTTATGTCACAAGAACAGAATTTAGCATTACAAATAATATAGAATAATCAATTAAACAGAGGCTGAAATATTAGTGAAAGTAATAATTCATCCACAAGGACAAAGAGAGAACGCTATATTTTAATGCTTCTACTACTATTTTAGGACCAGAGGTCTTTCATGTGTAATCTCTTCATTTGCTCCACCTAGTGCCCACACATCCTCTGACATTTAAGGAACTGATACTTCTAAACTGTGAGAAATTAAATGCAAACATTATGGATAATAAATTCAGACATCTTCAGAAATAAGTGGCCATAAAGGAGATGCTTACCTACCATGGAAGTTTTATTCTTCCACTATGTAGCATAATGACAAAATATCTGGAATATTGAGGGTTGTGATTGCAAAAAATATATAATTCAGGTTCCTGCCTTTAAGAAACTTACAATCTGCTCATTCACAAAGCTTAACAAGTATATAATAGGTAATAAATGTTTTTATAAAAACTGCTTACCTAATAGTTTTTAATACTTACATACATAAAGAAATATAATAAAAATGAAATTGAACATCAAAAGCTCTTTATAAGTCACAAGTTTTATGATGCAGTATAGGCTTTCTACAGTTCTTTAAAAGAGAATAGATCAGTGTAGGCTTTCTACAGTTCTTTAAAAGAGAATAGATCAAAAACAACAGATTAAAGTTAACACTAGTTTTCAGTCAAAAGTATTTAACATTTGTCAAAGTATTAAGCATCAAGTAGAAAAAATATATGGAGCACTTTTTAAAAATTACCTTTGCAAATACTTTGAAAAACCTATGATTTCAACAATTACTTTCTAAAATTTGGTATAAATATGACAATTTTCATTGCAATTTATAAATTCTGAGAGAAGAGAAAGGAGGAAGTAAAGATGTAAGATGATTGACAACTTTGGATCAATGTGATGATTGTATCAATTTCAGATTCTCTGCTAACAATAGGTGTCTGATTGGATACCACTGACTTTATTGGGAAGTGGATGGAATATAATATGCCTTGCAGTGCATTAGTTGTTTGCGTTGATTGAATGAAAGACAAATCTCACATTGAGGAGAGTGTGAATCCCATCACTGTTGCAATTACATTGAACACCAGTGGGAAAATGCCCTGTTGCTTCTGCAGTCGGTTGCAAATCAGTAGACTTTTCTAGGCCACTGGCTTCCAGAATTCCAGATGATTTATTCTTCAATAAATTGACATGTATTTACATACATATACTTAATACTAAATTAAATGATTGAGTCTAGAAAGCACTCTGTTTTAAAATAGGCATCTCCATCTCTCTTTTCAATTGTAAGCATTCAATAGCATGTAACAGCTGATGGGCCTACTGACACTGAAATACACAAACTGTGTATTATTTTATAACTTTTTTCTCATGTATTAAGTGATGGCATAAATTAAAAATATGACAGGAAAGCAAATCATTCGTGTCTCTTCCTGGGAGTAAAATAAAAGCTTTGAACTGGTGAGAGTTGAAACTCGTATTTTTCTCTGTGACCAATTTATAACATCTTTGCCACTGTGTTCCATGTAGTGCTCTTTCTAAGAGTAAACTAAATACACCATTGATTGAATTAATTTAGCATAGTGTGCCACATAAATGTCTTGTAAACAAATAAAGGCATGTATTTTTTAAAGCTTTTATTTTACTCACCAACTTGGTGCCATTGATGTTTACCTACTAGATGCTGGTGGACTACTGAGATTCTCAAAACAAACAACAGAAAACTAATCTGATTCAAGTGGCTTTCTAAGTAACATTTTTAAAAACTATTTATCAAACCTCTTTGCTCTGTTAGGCTTCACAAATGACAAGGCTATTTTAGAGTCATAAACCTCCATGCCCTGTGCAGTTGTGGCATGCAACCAAAGACGACTCAAGAGAAAATGAAGCTCTAATTGACTACAGCTGCTCACGCCTAACATTTCCCAACAGCATCCCAAGATTCTTAGATTGGTGTTTCTTCTCCCCCCGAAACAAAGACCAATGTGAACCTCCTATGATCTATCAACTGGGTAAACTGAGAAATCCTTAAGGTTGCCTCTGGGGTCCCTACATGGCCTAAGGCATGAGTGATCCTGCACCCAAAAAGCCAATGATTGATATGTGTTTGATTGCTATTCACTTGTTACATTCAGCACTCACAAGGAAAGTACAATGACAGTAATTTTCTTTGCTCACATATTATTTTTAACCTGGTACAAGGCTTTGCCTTGAAATCATAGGGAAGTGTTCTGTCCTTTGGAAGTTGCTATTAAAATATAGAATAGAACCATTACATTTTATTGGCTTAGCCTTTCCCTGCACTGCCTATAAAAACAGACACTGCTTTAAAATCTCTCCCTAATGTCCACTTTCTTGAGGGTGGAGCTGACCTCAAGAAGTTTACTACTTGTCTGTTAGTTAAGACTAACTCACTTTGACTTTGTTGTTACGGCACCCTAATCTAGGGGTTTATCTTAAATAAACTGAAGAAAAACTGAATTCAGACCAAGTACTGGACAGTGACCATTTATAACTTTATAAATGTTTTTTTTTTTCTTTTTTTTTTCTTCACGTCATGGATCTTCCTTGTAAGGAAATTTTGTAAATGTGTAATCAATTCACCATTCTTTGATAACTACTCTTTACTGCTAAACCATTTTTTTTATGATTGTGTTGCTTGCTCTTTTTCAATAAGAAATGCATCTTCAATAAAAGAAACCTTGAAATATAGAAAATAATTATTTTGCTAATTATTGTGGTGTTTTGACATTAAAATACTAGCACTCTCCTGGATGTGAAATGATTTGTTCACATTGATATTTAATGGTAACATTAATCTATAGCCATTAGTGGGAACTTCTGAAGACATAGGTCACTTAATTTTTTATTTCCTATGTGAGAATCTGGGTTACATTTTAGTTGTTTTAAACATAACTTGTATATGAAATTAATATATGCAAATATTGTATCACTTTATTAAAATTAATATAGTAATTTTATGCTAATTTATGTAGTTTTTTTGCATTACACAAGGGTTTCATAACAAAACATTTTAATTTAAAGTCTATCATGTTCAAATTTGGGTAATAACACTAAAAAGTAGTGTTTATACAATACCTTATATTTACATGTCATTATATTAATATAACTGAATGGTATTTTAATTTAACTAATGGTCAAGATAATCCTAAACAATAAAGTTATTATATAGCCATTTTTTTACATCTTAATTTTTTATTTTAGTTTGATTCACTTGTATTTAAAAGTATTTACCATAAGAAAAATTTATTTATAGTCTTTCTCAGTATAACAGAAAAATAAAAACATTCCAGAAATGCACCTTTGATAAGAAAAACTTTGTTTTCCCAAACACTATAAATCACAAAGCTGAATCTCATTGACCAATGGCCAAATCAAAATGTACTATTGGTCAAGATGGAATCAGTGCTCTGAGAACTAACATAAGCTAAATTTTTAGACAGAATCTTTTGAATCGAACCATTGGATAAGATTCACAGATAATGGCAGGTGCTGTGAGATAGACTTATCTGCTCTTGGCTGTGTCTTTGACATATGCTGTTTTTGATGAACATCAAGGCCATTACAGTTTAGAATGATTGAAATAAAAACTTCTTCCAGTCAGGTACTAATATATGTATATTAGCAGGTATAGATACAATATGGGTTGTCATCTATCATCTATCTGTCTATCATCTACCTATCTATCATTTATCTGAATGATTCATTTTAAGGCATTGGCTCATATTGTGGGATCTGGCATATCAAAAACATGTAGGGCAATCCATCAGGTTGGAAGTATACAGGAGCTGATGTTGGAATCCTGAGACTGAATTTTTTGTTATCCAGGAAACCTAAATTTTTTCTGCTAAAGGCCTTCATCTGATTGTATGAAGTTCACCCACATATTCAAGGGTAATCTCCTTTACGTAAAGTCAACTGATTACAGATGGTAACCACGTGATAAAATACCTTCACAGTAACACCTAGATTTACCTTTGATTAAATAACAAGGCACTGTAGCCTAGCCAAGCTGATATACAAAATTAACCAGGACAACATTTATTTTACTTCGATGCTTATTGCCCTCGCTGCAGAGCTTTTGGGTCCATGAACATCTCCTTACTTATTTTTGCTGTCTCTGTCTCCCCTCATCTCCAATAATTAGTACCCTAGAGAACCTGTGTTGAGTGATTTTAGAATCTCTCCCTCTCCCATTACTTTGCTTTCCATGAATCCAGAGTATTTTCATAAGTAAATCTTTTATAGTAGTGGTTACACAAAAACAGAACACCATCATTTGGGCCAAAAGATTGTTTCTAACTTGAGTTACACATAATTTTACTGATCATAAAGAAAAAACAAGATTTCAGTAGATATTACACCATTTTTTTTTTACTATCTGGTCACAGAAATTGTAGTGGAATATTGAGATAACTGCCTGTATCATTGGTACTCATACTAGTAGAAGAAAATTTACTAACCAACTGCTTAAGTCTCCCTTCCTATGTGTTCATGCCCCAAATCTTAATTTCACTTACAAACATTCTGCAGGCCCTCACTTATGTCTTCCTTGAGTTTAATCACAGCTCCAGCACCATCTAACTATATGAAATTATGGCAAGTGATCTAACCATTCTATGCCCCAGGTTTTTTTTTTTTTTTTTTTTTTTTTTTATCTTAAAATGGTGAAAATAATACCGGGCTATTGGGATGATTAAATAATACATTTGAAAAATATTTTCATTGTCTCTGGCACATAATATATTACACTAAATGTCAGTTAATATAATACAACATTACCTTCCTAATATTGCTGCATATTTACCTTGATGTTGAATTAATTTCAGGGTGACACATTGAAATAAATACAGATTTGCAAATCATACAACCTTGCTATCAATACTAACTCTGCCATTTACTAGCTGTCTGACATTGGGTAGTTTATTTAACATGTCTGGACCAAAAGTTTACTATGTGTATATTGAGAAAAATTAATCACTTAAGTTGCTTAACAGAATTAAATAAGATAATGTAAGAATTTCAGTACTTGCTTGCTGGCATATAGTAAGAGTGCAAAATAGCCCTATGATTGCATTATTTTCATTAATAACTAAATGATTGTGTAAATAAAAAAGACTATGGATTTCATACTGTACATTAAGTGTGGTAACTTACAGAAATTTTTGTCCCACAATTCAAATATAATTCAACTGTCTTGAAAGAATTTTCATTACTTAATATCGATAAGGGAATGCACTTACAGTAAGTTTACTCAGCTCCTAAAAGGGGTAAACAGTGTTGTAGGTAGAGATATTTATCTTACTGGCACATAATTTTTCTCTTACCCTAAATTCCTTACCTGCTCCTGACACTTTTCCACTAGGTCCTTCAGGAAAACTTTTCTTGACATACGAGTTTTATCATAGCAGATGATTTCTTTAGAGAAAGTCCTGGCAATTAAAATAATTATTTTTCAAGTCTACTTCTTTCACTTTATTGGAAAGTACTGAACTTTATTACAGAGGAAAACATTTTTCAAAAAAGTGATCAGAATTTTGTTGGGTACTATTAAAGCTATTTCATTGATGGTGGTTTTATGCAATAAATAAATCATAATATGAAAATATTAAAAGTATCCTATTTGAAATGTGTGCTCCTTCTCTTCCTTTCTCTCCTTTCTCTTTTTCTCTTTCTGTACAGGAACCAGAGCTTAGACCTTTCACTAGCTGGGATGAATGCATGTCATTCTAACCCAGAAATTATGCTTCATTATTCAAAAGAAGAATTTAAATAGGTTTCGCTCACTGGGTTTCTGGGCCTTCTGGAATTAGGCAGTGCTCGTCATCAATGAATTTGACCAGCTTTCAGAAATAACCAAGTTTTCTCTTCTTATTGTACATTGCTCCACATGAAGCTGAAAATACTGTGTTAGAATAAAGGATTATATCCTTATAAAACTATTCATTGTCCTATAAACAACTTTTCAAATGATTAACATAAAAGAAAAGAAAAGCCTTTATACCTTCTCTCTTCCTGGGTTTCTCATGGATAAGAAACATGTGGTGTTATAAATTAAAATATCCTGGTAATTACATATCTATTTACATAATATAAAAATAAATTATAAGTGTAATAATATCTCAATGTTAGAACATAATGAAGTACATGCATAATGAACATTGAGATGATATAGTTAAAAATATAACTTCTTTATATTTATATATAATCATTTAACGTTATTAATGGTAAATAAGTAAAATTATATATTTGTACATTTTCATTTTTTCTAGAGGTAATAAGAAGTGATAAACTTGCAACTTGAAGTTTCCAGTTATTTTTGGATCACCTTAATCACAAAAGAATAATGATTAATAAAGATTGATTTTACTCTGTCATTATATAATATGTACTGAGATACTGCCTATTTGAAGAAATCATATTACAAATATCTAAACTCTCAGAATATCAATCAGCTTGAAAGTTTTTTATTTTGTTTTGTTTTTTATAAAAGCTACATCAAGTTTGCCTTTTTTTTGGAGGAGGACTGACATAACCAGGAGTTTTGTCTAAAATGTGAGATGACTTTATTTTAAAATGGGCTGAGTAACAGTTGATTAGCCTTTAATTATGTAATCTTCTGCTCTTAAATTACTTGAAATATGGGTCTTATCTTCCTGAAATCATTGTAAATTCATTGGAAACAGGGGCTTTTCAAGCCACTGCTCATGTATCAATCTAATGTACATAAGCAACTTGCTCAGTTCCTAGAACTAAAACAGCGTTTGCAGTGACCGTAATTTCATAATAGCTTACATAAAGTACTTACTACATTTGTGAAAATAAAAGCAAGTATTTATAAAGTAATCTAGCACTTATATGAAAGTTCAATAGATTAAAATTATTAGCAAAGTAAAACAGTAAAATTATAGCCTCAGAGTACGAGAAAGTTAAGTAGTGTTTTATTGTAAACTATTTTGTTCACTAGATGCGATTCTGAAAACATGTATAAAAGTTTTCTTGAAAATTACACTTATCTGTTTTTGATATAGTTTAAAATACAAGGAATTGAAAATATAATAATTCAGAACACAGAAAAGAATACAATATGAGAAAAAGAGAAATGCCATGCCAATCCATCTTAATTATTAATAGAATCATTTATCTAAATTGAGAACAATTTTTACAAAAGACATACATTTGCCTGAAAGTTTCCCTCCTTTTTATATGAACATTTTACTCAAATTATAAAGTGAGAATTTCTCCATATTATTAAATACAGAAGTGTATCAATTGTTTTTATGAAATATTTTATATACAATCAAAATATAATATATACAATATAATATTATTATAAAAATCTACCAATCAAGAACAGTGTAATTCCATTTTGATTGTAAAAGTGTCCTATATTTGTGTGTATATGTTTGCATTTTTTTCCTGAGTGTGAAGCAAGATGTGGAAAGATACACATCAAACTAATTCTATGAGAACTCAAAATGGAGGTACAGTGATGCATCAGGTAGGTTAAATTATACCAGGTGACAAGTGGCCCCCGAAGCTCAACGTTTAAAAACAATAAAGGCATTTCTCACTCCTGCTACTATTCCATGGAGGATTACAGAAGAGTTCTGCTCATGATGACAGGCAGGATAATGGAGCATAATAATGGAGCATACACCATCTCATACACTGCCAGTTTCTGAGGCAGAGGAAGGAAAACACAAGTTATACTCTTAATGACAATTAGATACTGTGGCCAGGAAGTAACACCTTTACTCACAACCCACAGGCCAGTGCCCTTAATTTTTCCAACCACAAAATAGCCAGCAAATGCAACCCTGTCACATTCTTAAGGGTGTAGAGCCAGAAATAATGGTGACCAGCACTAATGAGCAATTGCTAATATGTTCTTCATTCTTTTGGGTATTGCTTGTGTTTTTTCTAAAAAACATAGAAGATACTTCAAATACGTACAAATTAGAGGCAATTCTACTCTCATCATCTCCTCCTCTTTATCACTGTCACTTTAATTATACACAGAAAAGGAAGGTAGAAACACATAGGGAAAACCAGGCTTCATTAAGCATCGCCTATATTCTTATACTTCGTTTAGGAAAGTGCTATGATGCAAAATACATGACATGAAACCTCTCTCGGGTGGCTCTTACTCCAAGTGGCAAAACTGGTCAGGTAAGAGCATAACATAGATGCAACAAACCTGAGGAAGGCTGGGAAGTCTCGCTGGAAAAGAATTTTTTTTTTTTTTTTTTAACGTAAGACTTGATTAACACCACAGATCCTAGTCCATTATTTTCTGAGGGTATTTTTGGCAAAAAACAAAAACAAAAACAAAAACAAATCCGTTAGAAATGATGAGGCTTATTCTAATGGAGAGGAACGGTGCAAGTAGAACAGTTTGAGTGAGATGGAAGACTCAGAAAATCTATTAATGACAAATTTAGAAAGATTGAGGGGCAGCTGGGCCGGACCCGGTGGCTCACACCTGTAATCCCAGCACTTTGAGAGGCCAAGGTGGGCAGATCACGAGGTCAGGAGATTGAGATCATCCTGGCTAACGCGGTGAAACCCCGTTTCCACTAAAAATACAAAAAATTAGTGGTGGGCGTGGTGGCGGGCGCCTATAGTCCCAGCTACTCGGGAGGCTGAGGCAGGAGAATGGTGTGAACCTGGGAGGCGGAGCTTGCAGTGAGCCAAGATCACGCCACTGCACTCCAGCCTGGGCGACAGAGGGAGACACTGTCCCCCCAAAAAAAGAAGAAAGAAAGAAACAAAGATTGAAGGACAGCCAATAAAACACAAAACTATGCTAAGAATTGTGGGCTCCATAAATTTAGAAAGCATGGAAGAAAATTATTATAGGTATATATAATTTAAAACGAGAGACATTGTTAATATGAGACCATATTCCCTAAATACGAAATGAGTAATAAAAACTGGGCATTACATCAATTTGCCTCCCCAAACTTCAGTTCTACGAAGTGATTTTACAGCCCGTGTTATCAGGAGTAAAATGCTATGGAGAAAGCCTTCTTCCTACTTACATCTCAAATGAACATGGCTCCTTCTGCGGAAGTGGGAGTAAATTCAGGTCATTCCTAGACAGGATCAATTTCCATATCACCGCCCATTTTCTGCCATAACTTACAAACTCACTATCCTGTCATTATTACAGAATGAAACAGTGAGTTATTTTATAACATGTTGAAGCAGTAAGTCAGGGAAATGAACATCCCTTGCATTTGTTATTGGATCTATGTTCATAGTTACAAGGAATGTATATTTGCAATATGATTTGTAATATCTGAGTGGCAAGTAGCCATTATTATTCCTAATGTAAGGGGATAATGTGGTCAAAATTTGCTTATTTAGAGACTACTTAATCAATTGAAAACATTTAAGGTATAAATAATGAAAATGTTATATTCAAAGACTATTTCTTTTTCTTTTTCTTTTTGAGATGGAGTCTAACTCTGTAGCATAAGCATGATCTCGGCTCACTGCAACCTCCACCTGTGGGGCTCAAGCCATTCTCCTGCATCAGCCTCTCAAGTAGCTGGGACTGCAGGTGCACGCCACCACACCTAGCTAATTTTTCTTTTCTTTTTTTTTTTTTTTTTTTTTTTGGATTTTTAGTAGAGATGGGGTTTTACCATGTTGCCCTGTGTGGTTGGTCTCGAACTCCTGACCTCAGGTGATCTGCCTGCCTCGGCCTCCCAGAGTTCTGGGATCATAGGCGTGAGTCACAGCGCCTGGCCCAAATATCCTATTTCTATGTTAGAAAATAAACTAAGAGTCCATAATTTACTTTTATTTATGTGTATGCGGGGGGGAAATAGGAACTTATTTTGTCATAAAGTTTGTAAAACTACCCTTAAAAGCATCTTATATATGTTCCTAACTCTTTAGAATGTTCAAATTCATACAAATTATCTCATTCTTATTTTGTCAAATTATTCTCATTTTGTCAAAGTTTTGGTTTATTTGCTTATTTGTTTTTACTGAATAGGGAAGAAATTAATTAACATAAAAAGGGTTTGTGTATTTTATAAATATATTTTAATTATGGTCTAAATAACACATGTGATTTAAATAAGACACACTGCCTATATGTTAGCAATTTATTATGAAGGATTTGCATATGCTTCAATTACCACAATGAATAATTGTTATTTAAAGTCTCATAAAATATTTAATCATCCAAATGTATGTGGTTTAAATAATTTAGATATAATATGAATTAGAAAATTGTACTTGGTTAGTTTTAACTTTCTTCAGTTACAAAATGTCATGATGCCCAGTTACCTAATTAAAGGCAAGTACCCAGGACTCATAAAAACCAGTAAGTTGGTAATGGTTGACTCCGTGAGCTAAGGTCCCTTTATACAGCTATGGATTCTATAGGATGAATCTGTGATTATGTAAGAAGCTTCTTGGATGCAGCTCTGATTTTAGAAATTTAGGAAAGAAGAAATTCTTTATTCAGACCCTGCTGCTAGAGTTTGCAGTCTCTCTTCATGCCTGACAGGTATAGTAGCCAATGAAAAGTTAGGACATTACAAGTAAAAACAATGAAGTATTAGGTTGTTGTCTCATTTTATGAAATTAACTCTCAACTGTCATTATTAAGTTTTATGCTCAGAATTTCACTCTAATTTTATTTTGATTTGATTTTTTACAACATGTTAAGATCTCATTGTAAGACTTTTCATTGGCCTTTAGCCAAAAATAATAAAATTCTGACCTGATACAACTATCTTTTGAAAAGTAGAAAAGATCCCAAGAGAATGCAATTTTAGATCTCACACATAATTTCCCATTCTCCTCCTATAAATGTGACTTCTGTAAAATACTGTTACACCATTCACATTTCTGCAGATACTAAAATTCCCCATTTATTTTCCAGTCTGCATTCTTTAAGAAAAGGGATGTTAGCAGAGGTTGTAAAGAGCTGTGGTAGTCAAAAAGAATTGGCAGGATTCCAGTTTGTAGAACTTGTTGACATTCTGCCAATTCCTTTATTAATACATGTTGCTAAGCAGAGCCCATATTCAGTCAGTGTGTTCCAGCACAGCCAAACTGATGGTTAACATTTTGAAATATTGACATTTCAGTAGGTAAATGGCCATCATTCTGTTCTTCCTAGTTTCTCCTTCTTTATCCCAGTTTCACAGTCAATCACCTCCCTTAGCACTCCAGTCCAATGTACTGTTTTGCGTCTAGAAAATAATGTGTAGCACCAGAAGTGGCATTTAGGATGTTGCCTCAGCTAGCATACGAATTGTTTCTGGTTTGATTAGTTAGCGCCCAATCTCTAGCAGTAGTTGAATACTTCAAATATAATTCTTGTACCTAAGTATGTTTCTAGGCCCAGGTGACAGAAATAGAAATATGGGAAAGATGGCCATAATGATTCAATGCTGAAGCAGCTGAGATATCTCACAATCAGAGTTGAAATATTGCCTGAAGCCTGTGTATCGCCATGAAAAATTTTCTTTCCTGCAATTGTGGGGTGTTGCCCTGTCATTCATTGAACACTTCTTGATGGCTTACTATTTCCCAAATACTGTGAATGCAAGAATAATACAATGAGTCTTTTTTCAAAAAGCTGAATCAAGAAAAATAAAATACAATTTACATAAAAAAGTTTATGGTGAGAGGCAGAGTATATGAAACGCACATTGATGTGGGGATGAGAGGGAGAAAGTAGGAGTGGATGTTCAGTTCTCTCTGGACAAACTTTTAGGTGGCCTGCTTGAATCACATATTCATTTGTCCAAAATATAATCATCGAACATGTGTTCACATAGAACTAGAGATACAGAGGCAAACAAGAGAAGTATCCCCTACACTCCTTACCCATTGTATTATTTACCATCCAGGAAGAAAGACTCTAAAACTAATTATATAATTACTAATGTATTGTAACATTTTGAGAACTTACCTAAAATTTTAATGTGCTTGCTTATTTTTTCCTATAAAAGCAAGGACTTTGGTGATTATGTTATTATTGCTTGGAATAAATAAAGTATTTTATAGACAATGATTTTCTATTTATTGCCATTGTCTTTCTGGTAATTGTATAGAAATAGCATAGTTGGCCACCTTGAAATAAAATGTAAAATTTATTGAATGAAACTAACAGTTCATCATACCATTCGTATTTATCTTGTGGGTTTCTCCTCCTTGGTTAAGAACACTTGCTTCATTTGTCCTGTATGGAGAGGTAAGAGTTTAAGGACTTGCTCAAGGTGACAGAAATAGTGGCAATCCTTATCTTAACAAATCCTTATCGCCTTGCTTTTGCTTCATTATTTTTTATAGCCCATCTATAGATTGATTACTGTTAGTCTCAAACAATTATAAGCATTTCTTCTCAAATCTCATTTTGCTACAATATCAGTACTGCATTCCAGTTACTATTTTAGAAAATATAATGAAAGATGAGAAAATGTCATAACTTATTATTTTTTTTTTTTTTTCTGGGTAGTAGCAAGAGATAAATAATTATTTATTTAGTGACTATATGTATTGAATGACTATAGTGTGCTAGATTCTGTACCACACGCAGGACATTAACTCTCCATGACTCCATGAGACGAGATCACTTGTAATTTACTCTGTTTCTTGAGGTTAAGAGAGATTAAGAATTATCTAAGAGTTCAAAGCTGCTAAGTGACACAGCTGGGATTCAAAGCCCGTCCTGTCTCTCAAGAACTTTCTACTACTCTGTGAAGATATACGGATGCATAAAAGTCCATTTTTTCTCTACTCAATAATATCTGTAGGTACAATAATTATATTTATTTGGAAACGGTCCAAATCATGACATTGTTTTTCTAGAATAGATTCCACTGCAGTGGTAGAGAATACATTAGGTATTTAAATCTTGAATAAAAGGACCTTAAAAGACTGTTGTTGCCGATTTAGCCATTAAAACTAAAATATACATATGTATATATATTTTAGTTTGACCATGAGTGTAGGAACGTAAACTTACTTCCTTTCAATTCCATCATGCTACTCCTGGCTTGTGGCTTCCCACTTGATTGAGGTATTTTTCTTCATTTTTATAGCACCTGAAAGACCGTTATGCATACCCTTTATTATTTATTCTTCTGAAATTTATCTAGCTGTGCTTTAAATTGAGAAGGACAACAGAAGAGCCCGAAGGAATAAACACTTTGGCTATTTGGCAAGAGTGGTGTATAATTGGCGAACTTTGATAATTCATTCTTTCAACAAATATTTATTGAGGACTTACTATGTACTAAGCAGTGCTCTAGGTATTGGCACAGAAGTGGTAAAGCAAATGACAGAAGTCCCTTTTTATTCTGTGAGCTTAGATTCTAGTAAGAATATGCAGGCAATAAACAAATACACAACAGAAATATGTAACATGTTAATAATGATGTTATGAAGAGAAATAAGCAGGGAAGCTATATAGGGAATATCATATTGAGAGTATGTAGTATAGAGAGGTCACCGCCTAAGTTCTTCACATAAACCGCTATCATAGATATATGGTGTGCTGTAATTATTTTAGCCTTATCTGACTCCTTTTTTAGACAAATTCTTTTCCCGGGAAACCTCCTGTGTCTTATTCATGCAGACACTTTCAGCACCAAGCCTAATTCCTAGTGCACAATGTTTCAGTAAAAGATTAATGAATCAGGGCCGGGCGCGGTGGCTCACCCCTGTAATCCCAGCACTTTGGAAGGCTGAAGCCGGTGGATCACGCGGTCAAGAAATTGTAGACTATCCTGGCTAACAAGGTGAAATCCCGTCTCTACTGAAAATACAAAAAAATTAGCCAGGCGTGGTGGCACGCACCTGTAGTCCCAGCTATTCGGGAGGCTGAGGCAGGAGAATCGCTTGAACCTGGGAGGTGGAGGTTGCAGTGAGCCGAGATCACATCACCGCACTCCAGTCTGGGCAACAGAGCGAGGCTCTGTCTCAAAAAAAAAAAAAAAAAAAAAAAAAAGAAACAAAGAAAGAAAAAAAAAAGATGAGTGAATCAGTAAAAGCCCTTAGTATCAATAACAAAAGTAATAGCTAACAGATGCTGACTGCTCACTGTGTGCTGTACATTGTGCTCATCTCATTTAATTCTCGCAACCTTATGAAAACATTTTCTATACATACTATTATTATTCTTATTTTACCAATGAGAAAACAGAGCTGCAGAGATGTGAACTAATTTAAATGAAATCATGTGGAACAGAAATTCAAACCCAGATTTTCTCTCTCCATATCCCCTGTTTTACAAATTTTTGCTACATAGAGCAGAAACCAATACCTTGTCAATAACCATACCCTAAAGATTTTATAAGGTACTAACAAATTATAATCTCTATAATATTAAAATAAGAATTTAGCCCAGGTAGAAGATAGAACAAGGCAAGTCAAAGTGTATCAAGCAAACAAATTTAATTCATTCACTTAAAATAGCATAATATTCAAATGATTGTTTCTAAATTATAGTTTTCATTATGGTGAATTTGAGAAGAGAACTGAGAATCAGGAGAGAAAGAATGACAGAACATTTACATTCTATATTAGAACTTGAAGTATGTGCTTTTTTCTAAGAAGTTATAAAGGTGGGGGATGGGAGACATCAGGCAGAAGTGACATTAGCAATTGATAAAATGTATAAATCCAAACAGGGATCAAGGAATCATCAGGGTCTTATTCATTGGTCAAGCAGCAATGGGGCTGATTTCAGTGATAATTCTACTACCCTGGCCAAGCTGCATGCAGGTTCTTAGGGGAAATAAAGAGAAGCGAGGGCAGTGATAAGCAAAAGCAGCAGGAGACAGATTACGCTATAGATGTGAATAGCATCTTGCCCACAGTTATCTTTGCTCATTGCTCCATTCTTCTATCCCAGAATCAAGCAAAGTGGTGGATTTATGAGGACCACTGTCTCAACCGTGACACTGAGAAAATGGTTGAATGGTATCTTTATACCCTAATTTTAAAATTAGAAACTTCGAGAAGTCTATGTGGGATAAAAGAACATTTGTTTAAGTATTCCATAATCACACACTTTGTACATGATTTTGCTTTTAAGATTAACATTGCTTTTTGTGAGAGACATTTAAGCTATTTTAGAGCCACATTCCTGCCACATTCTCTATATTTTAAATTAAATGTCTAGTGCTTCCATAGTAAAGAAAACTGAAATCTTGATGGAAACGACACAATTCATGGGACTCATGTAGGTACAAATCAGAATTTCTATTATAAATATTATATATATGTCATAACATTTTTAAATGTTTGCATTTCTTTATTTTAGGGACAAAGGTAAAATCTACTAAACTTTAAAGATAATCCATGGTCATATGTTATACTTACCTTTCCACGAGGATGATATGTGATTCAAAAGATGGATAGGTCTGTAATTAGGTGTTGGTTTGTTTTGTGTTTTTGAAATAATACTGTGATATTTTTAAAGCCATAAAGAAAAGACACTTGCAAAATATCAGATGAGAATTTATTGCAAGTTGCTTATTAACAAAGTGTTCCTAAAACACACTTGTAAGGGTTTGGGGGAAACAGGAGAGAAATGAGGGGATGCCAAGAAAGGACGCAGATCAGGACCAACCTCAGTCCCAGCCTGATCATGCTGTGAGCTCAGGAGTGTGAAATACGACTCAAGTTTGTTCCAACTCAGGAAAGAAAACTGTGGCTGCTGTGCTTTCTTGTACCACCAGCCATTGGTCTTTAAAGAGGTGATGATGCCTAAAGCCTCATATATCTCTTAGCTTCTGCATATGCAGTCAAAACTGGCCTCATAACCACTAACACAGTTCTCCAGACAAGGTTTCAGGTATGAGGCATTAGAAGCAATAAACACAAGGTGAATTAAGCAAAATAGGATACTAGAGTTCTGAACAAGACATCAACTATGTCTACTCTAACATGTCATGTAGGCAGTTACAAGCAAAGGGTCATTTACTATTTGCCTAGTCATCCTAATATTAATTTAAAATGTATACATTCTGGAATATTATGATACTTGTTTGAATTTTTAGAATGATGGCTTATTTTTTTGTAACAATACTACATGCTATGCAATAGAGACAGGTACAAATAAGAAGTAAAAAAGCATTGAATATCTCACTTCCCAAAGTGTAATCATTAATATTTTTGTATGTCAATAGATTGTTGGGTAGGTATAAATATATAAAAATGGGATCATAATATATGCTTTGAAAGGTGTCAGTTATCCTCAAAGCAAGCTATACATTCAGTAGAATTCTACTCAAAATCTCCACTGTTTTATTCCTAAAACTCAACACATTTATTTGAAAAGTATATGGAAGAGTATATGTCTGACAATATCTAAGACAATCCTGAAAAGTGTTGATAATGAAGGGTACCTGACATAGTAAAAATGAAAGTTATCTTATAAAGTTACAGTAATTAACATAATGTTACATTTATAAATAAATTGAAATATACCCTGGTGGGGCAGAATAAAGAGCTGACAGATATCCAAGTACATGTAAAATCTCAATGTATAGTAAAAGCATGTAACAAATTCATGTAAAATGTGGCTTACTTGAGTTTAGGTGGGTTAAAAATCTGTAAGTAATAAACACAACATAATATTATTAGAATAAAATAAGATTTAAGAAGAATTTCTTAGCTAAGTACTAATTTCACAAATCACTAAGACAAAGATCAATAAACGTGACTACATCAGAATTTTAAGTGTCTGGAAAAAATGCTTAAACAAAGGAAAAATATATATAATAGGTAAAGTATTAGCATCTAATTAATCTGAGACTACTTCACATCAATAAGAATAAGACAGAGAGCCAGATAAAAGTTAGACAAAGGATATAAACAGAATTCAAAAAGAAAAAGCCCAAATGGCCAAAATACTTAGAAAAAGATACATATTTTTGTTTTATATTTAAATTTCACTAAAGTTGTAAATAATTTTGAAATGATAGGGAAATGAAAACAACACATACACTCCAAAAATACAATTTCATCCCCATCCAATTGGCTAAACAAAAAAGACATGATTGTCAATATCAGGTGTTGGTTAAAAGGTGTTGACAAGGAAGTTCCTATAAATTTTAAAGACTAACCTGACATTAAGGTTGAAGTTACTTGTAGCCTGCAAATTGTCAATTGTATTTCCGTAGTTTGTCTCACAGTTATTTTGAACACAAGAACTTGGCCAAATGTAGTCACTGTAGCCTTATGTGTAATAACAAAAATTTGGAGCAACTCAAATGATCATAATCAGGAACATAAATTAACTCACTTATTAGAAACAATTTGAATGTCTACGATTTGCCAAACTCTGTAATAGACATTCATAAATCACTGATCTACATGCAAAAATTCACAACCTCAATAAAGATACTGTGTGGTACATTCGTAGACTATCATATTATAAAATATTTTTATGCATGAACTAGATTAATATGTAACAAAGTAATTAGAATTTTGAAAACAACGTTGAGTGAAAAAGTAAGTTACAGACTGTTACATATTATTTGAAATATTAAAGGAATATATAAAGGCAAATACAACCAATATAGCACCCTATTTGGTTTGCAGATATATTAATATTTAATAAATATATGGTATATTTTTGACAGATATATTTTATGAGAATAATAACGTTTTGAGAGACACAAGGGAAAGATACTGGTAAGGAGTGCATGGGGGATATCGATTTTATCCTCAAGATTTTATGTATTCAAAATGTGTCAAAGCAATTACAAAATAATGCTAATATTTACCTGATTTATTTGTTGATGTATTTGTATATTCTATACATTTGGCTACCATAAGAGACATATAAAATCGAGAGGGTCATATTCAGTCTCTGGGCTGGTAGAGTGGCTTGACACAGTGTCCAGAGTGTAAAGCTCCTTCTGTTTAACTTCTCTGCCATTCTCAGATGACATCTTGTGCCAAGATAAATACTTCAGTTTCCACATCGTATTTGAATTCCAACCAGCAGGAGGAAGAAAGAAAAACTGAGGGAACATTTATTCTTATTAAAACCACAACCTAGAAAAAACACACATCTTCTCTATTTGTATCTTATTTGCCAGAACTTAGGCTCATGATCACCCTAGCCATAAAAGATACTGGAAAATGTCTTTACTTGAGTGACCATGTGCCCAATCTAACAATTTTGTTATTATGCAAAAGACAGAGAACAATTATTGGAGGAAAACTACCAATTTCTGCCATAGATATTTGTAAATGATTAACTGCTGTTTTTTCATTTCTTTATGTGATTTTGCTATATAGAAAAGCATACTGTTTGAAAATAAGTACAGGTGGCATCCTCCCTTCCAGTCCTTATACGTATCTTCCCTTTACTGGTTTTATCAATTGGTTGTGACTCAATTACAACATTCAATAGGAGTAGCAGTGGGGAACAATTTGTCTTTCACTTTTCTTTCACAGCAACACATAAAATTTTAACCATTGGCTTCTTTTCAAAGATTGCTCAATCTATGTGGAGAATATAACTCAAAAAGATAGGTGCAGAGTATATGCAGAAGACCAGTTGATACGTTATTGCAGAACTCATGGCAAGAGACAGGGTTTGGTCCAGAGAGTGATTTGCAATGTCAATGGACAAAATTGCTTAGATTCCAAAAAAGAAAAAAAAAAAAAAAAATGATCAGGGAAGAAACAAGTGCTTGGATTCAAGATATATTTTGAAGATAGAATCAATAGTATTTGGTGGTAGATTATACTATAATATGCATATGACAAATATAAGGAGAATATAAGAATAACCAATGATTCTTTGGCTTGTGGCTTGAGCATTTGTGTAAGTTGTGATACCATTATTCAAGGTGGGAAGAACCTGGGAAGAATCAGAAAGTGGGGAGGGATGCAGGAATTAAGAATTGTGTTTTGACCTAGTTATTTAATACATTTGAGATAATTATTAGAAATTAAAATAGAGATGTCAAATCCACATTTGGAAAATGCAGTCTGGCATTTAGGGGCAAGATCTTGGTTAGTTACATAAATGTTCAGTTTTCAGTATATAGATGGTATTTAAAGTTATATACCTGGATATATGCATCACTAGAGTGAGCATAGAGACAAATAAAGAGTCAGAGGACTAAAATATGGGGGACCACAGAATGTAGAGGTCCAGATATAAACAAAAGACCCAATGTGTGAAAATAATACTCAGAACTATAGTCAGGAAGGAAAAACAACAATGGAGGCAGTACTCTGAAAGCTTCATCAGAAATGGCAAATACTGCTTAAAGCATAAAATAAAACAAAAACTGAGAGTAGACTTTTGGAATGGGCTTTACGGGGGTTTCCACAACCTTTGTAAGTACGTTTTCAGTAGAATAAAGGAAATGATAGCTTGACTAGATTCAGTGGAGGAGAAAAGAGAGAGGAGTTGAAAAATGGAGACAGAATAAATTTTGGATTAGAACGAAACAGAATCAAAGAGGATTATAGGAAGAAGGCAGAGGTTGGGGTTTTCTTTTTTTCTTTTTAATGACAGAGAGACTTTCAGTATGTTTCTATCATGACAGGAGTGATCCAGCACAGAAAAATTGATAGGGTAGCTGAGAAAACAGACAAGACTAAAGTAATAATCTTCTAACAATAAGCAGGAATCAAAATCAATAGTTATGGAAGGCTTGGCTTTAGAGAAGGGCAGGACAGTTTCTTTTCTTGCAGCAAGAAAGGCATGATACATGAGCACCAGTACAGATTGATAGATTTGGAGGTGAGAAAATTATGACTTTCTCATCTACTTGTCTTGGTTTTTCCAGGCAAATGAGGTCCTCAGCTAAAAGGGAAGAGAAGAAGAATGCTGAGGTGTGAGAAGATAGGGGAAAGTATAAAATACCCACCAAAGACTAAGGGAGGGTGAATTGAATGTGGAAATGTGGAAGGATTACTGGACAGCCCTGGGGAATCACTTGGGTTTATGGTCATAAATATAAAAAAAAAAAAAAGACAATGGATGGTGAAAGTTTTCCTTGGGTAGTTTCTGCTACTCTCATACAGGTATAGAGCCGACTGAGTAAGAATTAATCAGGAATGAATTATTTTGATAATCAATCAGAAGTAGAGAGGGTCAAAGAAGTAAGCGATGTATGCAAGAGAAAAATTATTTGCAGGAGACAATGTCATGTGTCCCTGACAAGATTTTCTCTTTTTTATCCCTAAAGGTGATCTTTGCCTTTTCATTTTTAGTAATCAATTCCTTGCTTTTCTTTAGAGTGGTATCAGCCCTGTACTCTTCAACAGGATGATTTAGTTTTGCCTGTTTCTGACATTTCTATAAAAAGGATTATATGCTATTTTTTCTTTCCTTAAACTAGCATTAAGTTTTGTTTTTTAATTTTATTATTATTATTATTATCATTATTATTTTGAGATGGAATCTCGCTCTGTCACCCAGGCTGGAGTACAGAGGTGCGATCTCGGCTCACTGCAACCTCTGCCTCCCAGGTTCAAGCGATTCTCCTGCCTCAGCCTCCTGAGTGGCTGGGATTACAGGCACCCACCACCACGCCCTGCTAATTTTTTGTATTTTTAGTAAAGACAGGGTGTCACAATGTTGGTCAGGCTGGTATTGCATTCCTGACCTCATGGTCCACCCGCCTTGGCCTCCCAAAGTGTTGGGATTACAGGCATGAGCCACCATGCCCGGCCTAAACTATGGTTTTAAAAATATTCTTGTTTCCAATAGCTATACTTTATTTATTACCATTGCCATGTAGTAGTGTGCAACTAAATGAAAATAACACAATGCATTCTTATACTGATTGATATTTTTAAAACATAACTATTTCTAATTTTTCAACAATAATAGAACAGAGTCTACCTACAAAAATTTCATAGCCTTCCAATAAAAGCTCAAAGAACATCACTAGTCCCATAAAAATATAAATACACTCAGAATATTCTATATGTTAGAAGTATAAAAGAATACTTACATATGTGCTATTTCTTCTTTCACACCATTGACTGTTTCTAATGATAATAGTATTTGCTTTCCAGATACATTTGAAATGACTAGAAAAGAATTTCTGGATACAGTAAGTTGTTTCAGTTAAGTCTCACATCGAAGACCTCACATTGTAAGAAATTAGGTCAATGTTTTTAATAGTGTCTGATTGGAAACAATTGACCAAAATTCCCAATGTAATAAGACGATGATAAAGGTAACTGAAAGGCAGAACAAACTTCTGCCTGATTGCTTGGCACTTTATTTGTGTGAATTCAAATATAGCACTGATTCCATTTCTTCCCAAAATAAGTGCATTGATTCCATTTCTTCCCAAAATAAGTGCATTGATTCCATTTCTTCCCAAAATAAGTGCATTTAGTGACAATAAAACTAACGCTACAAGTACATTGCTGGGAAGCACTTGCCTCCTCAGCCAAAATTTTTCTTCTTGAAACTTTCCAGAATGGAGAGATGTAATTTGCAAGTGAAAGCCATGTTATAAACCTAGAAAATTAAATATTATTCACTTTCTAGGAAACACAATGTCCCCTTTTACCAGCATGCTTTTTCCTTTAAATTCTGGAAAAATATATATGGGGACAGTAGGTGCCCTGAAAATTCAGTAGACTTCTTAGGTTGTTATTTTTATTAGCTTTTTTATTAGTTAGTGGCTGAATTTGGAATTGAGGAGGAGAGTCAAAATTCAAATACATCAGTAGCGTCTGCATACCTGAATCATATAGAATGCCTATATTTACTACTAACCGATAGAATAATGACAAAATTATTAAGAGTATAATAATTATAGATTATATTGTAAGATGCTGCCAGGTAGCAGCAATGTGTAATACATGATAAATGTGTCACATACATGATACAATTTAAGCATCATACAAAATTGGGGGTTGATTTTATCATCCCTAATTAATACAGATTTGGAAATGGAGGCTTATGTAGAGTAGCCAGGGCCCAGTAATATTCCAAGGCAGACATAAAGACTCCAAGCTCGTGTTTTTGGCCATATCCTACACTGCTTTTCTGTGCTCTATGATCTAGTGACTTTATACCCTGTCTCCAGGACACACAAAGTTACTCACACCTTTGGCATATCCAAATGCTGTTCTCACTTCTTCACAGATGCTTTGGACAGGCTTCTTCCTGACCAGGCTTCAATGCTCACCAGGTCTCACTTCTTCCATAATCTGCCAAAACTAATCTAGCAAATATGATGTCTGCCTTCTCCTTCCCCCTCAGCACTTAGTCAGAAGTTTACCACAGAGCTCAGCTCTCCGATTCTTGTACCTGTGCTAATTCTTTCCTCCCAGCTGGACAATAATGCACTCGACAAAGAAGATGTTTATTGCTCATCACCCTTTACAGCCCTGGGCATAACACTGCCTATTTAAAATACATTCATCAATTATTAATTATGTTCCAATTTTCAGGCTATACACTTTGACTGTCTAGGCTATACACTTTGACAGTCTACAGCTTGTTGACACATGATACCTATCACAGGAGTTTAGAATCTACTAAAGGAAACTTATATAACTTACGTAAGTTAAATAAATGCCAAGTGGGACACTTTATGATCTGAGATCCCTTCATACATGTGCATCACACCCTCTGATCTCATACAAACCCTGTGAGGAAGGAGACTTTGCAAAGGAGGAAGGTGAAGCCCAGAGCCCAAAGTCACTGGAACAGTACATAATAGTGTGAGAACTAGAGACTAGGTCCTCTGGCTTTGGGCCCAAGACTTTCAGCTAAAACTGGACACCTGATCAAGAGCCTACAATCTGAGAATGGAGCACTCATTTGTTGAACAATTAACTGCCAGACACAAAGTTACTGGACATACAGTGGTTGTTTTAGCTCGCACTCTCCCAAAAGGAGATCCTGAGACAAGGAATTGGTTGTAGGTAATTTATTTAGAAGGTGACCGTAGGAAGCCCAAGTGAAAAAGTACAGAAAGTGAGACGGGAAACATTAGAATATCTATAAGGGGGCAACTGGGGCTCAATTCTGTTGGAGACATGCTGAGGAACCCTTGAAGCTTGGAGATGGTGGGTAGCGGGGGGGAACATATGAACATCACCTCTTATCTGCCATGGGAGAAGGATTGCTGAAGGGGAGGAAGTATCATCTGCCAGCTGTTTTTAGTTGCTGTCTGGCAGGGAGATAGAGAAAAACAGGCACTTGAAGTGGGAAGATGCCCGCCTTCCAGGAAACTCTGCACAACTGTAGATGAACTCAGAGGTGGGCAGAGGAGATATAAGGCAGGCCATCAGGAATATCTGCTATGGTGATGAATAACACCAACGTGTTTAAACATGAGCTTTGCCGTTTTGAAACTGATACACTCAAATAAGAGGTTTACAGCAAAATGTAGTGGGGGCTCAGGGAAGACAGAGTAATCCAGATGTTGTGTAGTGTTGAAGCAGGGCATGAATTTACCATCCTCCACCGTCACTGTCAGGCGCAGCACATGCAGACACACTGTTTTATAATACCTCTATGTATAATTTAAATGTTTCATGTTTGTATAACACACATTTGCTTCAGCACCCAAGTATTAATGATTCCAGAAGAGGTAAATGTGCTGGCCCACTTTGAGAAGCAACAGTTTATGCTCTGTACATCCACATTTTTGGCCACAAACACTATCAACTTAAAAATCACTCATACAAACATCAATACCAGAGAGAGTTTGCAAGTAAGTGTGACATGAATGTTGGACTGGCTATGAAACGATCTTGGCAAACAGTCATTTTTCTCTTGTAGGGAAGTTACTGGCCGTGTATCTTAGTCTTTGGGAAGTGTGGTGAAGGTTGAAATGGAGATGCACTGGCCAGATTTCTCTTCAAGAAAGGACTTGCAAAGCATCACCGTGTATGTAACTGGTGGACAACTCCCAGCTGTCAGCTCTTTCAAGAGGAGCAGGCAGGTTGTTTCTGCTATTGAGAGCCACCTTGTTTGGGATCAAGCTCCTATCAAGATAGCCTGCATCAGGTGACTAAGCAAAGTGGGGAGGAGTGGTGTGTGAAGGCGTAGTCAATTCAGTCCCCATGGGAAAACACTGACAGGCAAAACTCAGTCCAGGCTACTGAATTTGTTGAGCCTGAGAGCAGTTTGACTTCTTCTGCCCCAGATTGGTTTGTTTGTTTGTTTGTTTGTTTATATGTTTTGAGAGGGAGTCTCACTCTGTCGCCCAGGCTGGAGTGCAGTGGCATGATCTCGGCTCACTGCAACCTCTGCCGCCCAGGTTCAAGCAATTCTCCTGCCTCAGCCTTCTGAATAGCTAGGGTTACAGGCATCTGCCACCACGTCCAGCTAATTTTTGTAGGTTTTAGTAGAGACAGCGTTTCACTATCTTGGTGAGGCTGGTCTCGAACTCTTGACCTCGTGAATTCACCTGCCTTGGTCTCCCAAAGTGCTGGGATTACAGGCATGAACTACAGCACCTGGCCCCCAGATTGTTTTTATCCCTCTCCTTCCATAGTTGTTAATTTCTAATAAATATCTTGTGTCCCAAACTTCATACCAGCATCTGCTCTAGAGGATACAAACTATAAAAGGAAATGTGGGGCTAATTGTGTGCAATTTAATATTTTTTAAAAAACAAAATCAGACCAGGCGCGGTGGCTCACACCTATAATTCCAGCATTTTGGGAGGCCAAGGTGGGTGGATCAAGAGGTCAGGAAATCGAGACCATCCTGGCTAATAAGGTGAAACCCTGTCTCTACTAAAAATACAAAAAATTAGCCAGGCGTGGTGGCATGTCCCTGTAGTCCCAGCTACCCAGAGGCTGAGGCAGGTGAATCACTTGAACCCGGGAGGTGGAGGTTGCAGTGAGCTGAGATTGCACCACTGCACTGCACTCCAGCCTGGGCAACAGAGGTAGACTCTGTCTCAAAAAAAAAAAAAAAAAAAGAAAAAGAAAAAAGAAAAGAAAAAATCAAACGACTCATAGAATATCATAGCTATAAGGAACTTAGGAAGTAATCCTAACCCATTGTTCTCATTTAACACAAAACAAAAACGATCTGAAGAGTTCAAGTGAGCTGTCCTAAGTGACAGAAACTTTAAGTTGAATTAGTGTTCCATCTCAAGTAGATCAATAATTCAAATATTTTAATTCCTAAATATGGGTTTTGATGTACACATAGTTTGAAGGAAGGTGAATGACAACCAAAAAAATAGCGTTTAATTGTAGAAACCCTTGAATTTCTGAGTAATGTACTTATTGTATTGTATTATTTGCAGGTATTGAAACTGGGGCTTAGAGAAGTTAAGTGTTGTTTTGTACTTCACACAGCTAATACATGGTAATGCCAGGGGTTTATTTCAGTCTTTCAAAAACTAGATGAGAGTTCTTTTATTGTAGCATCCTGTTACCTTAAAAGAGTGTGGTGGTCTATCAGACATAAGTTAGAAAAAATATTGACTATGAACCTTATATGTGGTAGTATTCTTTGGAATAGAATTTTAACTGAGTGTTCTATAGAATAATTTTCTCAGTATATGATCCATATGAACCACCTGCATCAAGATCCCTGGAAATGGGTTTGGTAAGCCAAATTGTTACCAAATGCCCTAGGGTGATTTTACTGCACACACTTAAGTTGGGAAGCTATTGTAGAAATCAATTTATTTAGTGTTCTTAAGAGTAAAATCAATTGATATGATGGATTATAGACACATTAATATAGGCAAAGCAAAACTGCTTTAGTGAGTATGAGTATCTTAATGAAGTTACTAAAATGTTTGCATAGAATAGAGGGAAAAATTGGGGGGACTAATGTATTAATGTATTCATAATTGCAGCAACAAGTCCACATCCTCTCATTTCCACTTCAGTGCATGCTGACCTGAATTCCAACTGCCAATAACTGATGAGTGTGATACATCACGCAGGTTACCTTAGATAACTTTAAGACATGCTTCACACGCCAGCCCACACACAGACTTTTTCCAGCTCACCAAAGTGGTGGCTAGTTTCATAACCCAAACTGTATTGTCCCTGTTCCTTTCACCCTCAGTTCTACAATTTCTCTAACTCCCAAACAAACTACTTGCAGAACTTCTCTTAAAATATCCAAGACATAAACATCTATATAAATGGAATCCATAGACAACATAGAAGTTTAATTTAATTTGTAAAAATGCCTCTTACATTTTACATGTATATGCTGTAGTATTTTCTATTAATTTCTTTCTAATCAGTCATCTGGAGACAGACAGAGATCAGTTATCTTCTCTCTGTGTAAAGCAATGTCTTTAATCAACTACTTTTTTTGAGCAAATTTCCTTCCCCATGTTGAAAAACTTTTTAAAAAATTTATAGATATTTTGTTAAACTCCCATTTTATTGTTATTTGATAAGGAGTCATGTCATGAATGTCCATGCTTCTAGTTCACTTTGATATCTGGGAAGAAACTCAATATATCTGACTCTATAGACCCATCAAAACAAAACATTGAAGTGAAATGGATTTTTTAATCAGATTACTTAGATAATTTGATAGTAAAATAATTGAATTCCAGGAAAGATTCAAAAAATATGAATATGAATTGTCTCCTATATTTCCAAACCTGTTCCTCATGTACATGTCAAAAATGCAAACATATCAAATAGATACTCCCATTCACATGAAACATACACACACACACACAGAATGACAAAGGGTCATTTCCTGGAAATATAAAAAAATAGCATTTTATGGCTGATTAATCCTAAGTTTAGATGATTTGTATGGGCTTTGAATTTGAACTGCAGTATAACAATGTAGTGCAAAATACATGTTGGATTCAATTTGGAAATTCCTTGTCTTGCTAATTAGCAGTAAGATTTAAAATTCCTGTTTAAAAATCGGGCTTTGTAAATGCCTAAGCCTCAATTGTATATGCAAATTCCACACATTTTTATACTGCTTGGAATAACTGCATATGCAAACAGGTAATTTGACAGTTAATGATTCATTTGCACGTGCAAACTCACAATTTAAACATACAGATGCCAATTGGTGCATGTCAATAATATTCCATGTGGACCCTATTTGCCAGGTTTCTTTTTTCTCTTCCTAAAGAAACTGACCCTTTAAATAGTTTTCCTTTTTTCACTTTCAGTACAGAAAATGTATTCATATTTAGGAAGGAAAAATATTTAAAAATTTTAAATATGTTTGAAAAAATACTCCTTTTTGCCTATTTGATATTCACAAAAGCAAAGTTGAGTCATTTGACCCCAATTTATAGGATATACTGTATATATTCATGCAGTGCCTCTATATGTTTGATTAGAAATATACAATCATGACACAGCTGACTTTGTGTTTATCATCTTAACACTTTTCAACCTGAAATAGCATAAAAGCTTTTTTCTTCAAAAGACCAATATTTAAAGGGTGTTGATTTATGTAAATCAATAATTTATCAACTTGCTGTCTTTCCTTGCTGCTAGCCAGATGCTTCTCGCTTTGCTCGGCCAGACAATGTCAGCTGCAACACATAATGGCCTCTGCTTCATGTAGAAATAAGAACATAAATATTTTAAAAATCCTGCTACAGGAAGTAAGGAGGGTTGGGGTGGGGGTGAGAGATTTTACTGGTTTACTGTGAGAGTGGAACAAGTCTACATATTTTATGGGTTGGTTTTATCAGAAGTGGAGGCAGGGACGTCTCTTAGCCTGATTTTTATCTCCTAACAAGGCTGACAGACCAAAGTCTTTTCATAGCAATTTGTTGAAGACATCTGGTGAAGCTTTCTAGGGGATGAACACACTGCAGAGTGTTCCTCTGGTATCAGTTGGCATGGCAACCAGTAAAAGACTATTCAACATCAGTAGGTTTCAAAAAGGTTGAGGCCTAGTTGAAAATCCATTTGGGCTCCTACCTGCAAAATTCTTTTGAAAATGCACTAAATCTTTTCTTAGGGCTCTAGAGACTGAACCAATATGTACAACTGTGGCACCTTCAATCTTAAATAATTTTCAAAACATGGGATTAATGATTCCAGTCACTGGAGGTATTACAGAAGATAGGGAATTACTGGCACTGTGTTGGAGAGGATATTAGTAGCAACACGGTTGTTGTTTCTCTTTGTGTCTTATCATACAGGAAACAAAGTGTTACTTTCAAATTTCTATAAATTTTAAGTTAATAGGAACAAATGAGTGAAAGAAAATCTTTACAGGCGTTTAAAAAATTATATATTTGTCCCAAAGAACTAAATATGATTTTCAATGCTGAAAGTAAATAATTTATTTTAAAATATTTGTGTTACTATAAAGAGTCTTTTCAAAAGATTGCTACTATTCTATGCTAGAATATTCTAGTTCCAGGACATTTTTTATAATGTTATTATCTGTTTAAGCATTATGTTTTGCTATCAATTAAGTTATAACTCTTTGAAAGATAAACACTAAAAGGGCACTATAAATTGTGACATGAACAGCATTTTTATAAGCTATAAAGTTATAATATAACTTTAACTAAAATGAAAAGTTCCTGTGATATTTCATGCAAATAGATGTTGCATTGCTTTGCTGATTTACATCTAGGATCCTAAAATGAAAAGACAAAAGAAGGAAATAACTTTCTAAAAACATTCTAAAAATTTGTAACATGAGAAAAATATATAACAGCACATGACATCTTTGCCCTGATCATGAGTTAGGATGTAAATATTTCATTATAGCAAAATATTCCATTCAAAAGAGGTTAGTCAAGCAAAGTTAAAAATTTGCTTAAAATTTAAATGATGATGTTATTCTTGAGTGATTTCACTGGCTCATGAAACTTGTGTAATGGAGTCCAGCAATTACATCGTCAGCATCCCCGCAATATTTAGAGCCAATTTGTATCAGTATCATACTCCACTAGTGCTGTTATCCCCCTCACCTCAGAGGCATGTGAGAGTGAATGAGATGGCACAAGATGTCTGTGAGCTGCTTCAAATCATGCCACGAGGTATATCCAAACAGGAATTTATTTGTATTATGGATGAGTAATTGTGGTTACACTTTATTACATTCTATTGCCTCAGAGGTCATAACAATATTGGCAAGTGATGATTCGGCCTACTACAAGTGCCAGGAAACCAAATGATTTGGGTGCTTTTCCTGGTCCTAACACTGATCTGAACAATGGGGAGGGAGGCTTTGCCTTCTTGCAGCCTCTTAAATTCTTTCTCAGGAGAATGAGGACAGAAAGTAGCCCTTGCTGTTCCCACAGAATTGTGGTAAAGAGGGTAATTTTGCATGATAGGGTTTTGAAAATTATAGAGTTTTGAATTATAAACCATTTTTGTTGCTGATAAAGTAAGGAATGAATTGAACTGAAAATATTCAACATAATCAAATAATAACATTAAAGTTTGAGGACATTTAGAAATTCAGTATTTTTGTAGCTTCCCAGGAAGCACTAAAGAGAAACTTTTCTTCTTGAGTCTGGAAGTTGCAACTTGCTCTTGCTTTCTTTCATTCTCTCATTTCCTTGAAAATGGACCAGGGACTACTGGCTCTTTTTCTGTGACCATGAAGCAGCTAGAAAGGAAGACCTCTTTGCTCACTCTCCAAGTTACATGGATGTGAAGCTCCTTCTTTTATGGCATACTAGGGCACAATGTTAACACACTGCTTAATAATTGCAACAATTTATAAAGCATTTATGAAATGCCAGGCACTATGCAGGAGCTCAACACATATTATTTCATTTATTCATCGTGACATCCCCAAAATATATTATTATGCCTTTTTTACAGATGAAAAAACTGAGGCTGAGACAGGTTAAGCAGTCTCATTATGAAAAGCCTTAAATCTAGTTCTCTCTTTCCCCAAAGGTGCACTTATTTGGACAAATCAGAAAGACCAGAGAAAGGATTTTTTTTTTTTTTTTTCACACTTACTCAAATTAAAAAGTAAACACATCTATGGATAAGTGAATAATTTACAGGTGAAAGTTGTAAAAAGGAATCTATTCTGACTTACTGCTCTTCTGACTACCTACGCAAAGCAAGTCTTAAAAGCTCCCAGAACTTTAGACTCCTCTTCAGGCATTTATAGATGATGGGTCATTGCTGCTAGAAAGAGTACAAAACTCTCCAATCAGCCTTACATGGCTATGTGGAGATCAGTCTGCCCCTTCACCTTTCACAGTGAGTACTCAGAGCAACAAATACTGACAATAAATGACAGACAAAGCTTCTATTCCCCTGTTCTGTTCCATTTCTCATTTGTCAACCCTTGGTAAATGCCACATACCCCAACCCTAGAAGACGTATTTGTGTCTAAACTTTTGACACAGGACCTTAAGGTCAGTGGATTGAAGGACAAAGAATGGGAAGAAATAGACAATCAGTATGACTAAGAACTTAATGTAAAGGGACAAAAATTAATTTTTAATTACAACATTTATTGAATACATGGCCCCAGGTAATTGACAGTTGAACTTTGTGTCTTGTTAAACTTGTGTCAGTCCTTGCTACAAGGATTGAGCCTTTCACCAAAATAGAAAAGTTCCATAAGCCAAGAGACTTCAGCTAAACATTTTAAAAAATTAATTTCCAGAATGCTGCAAAGCCACAGGTGTAGCTCACCAGTGAACATTTGGGTGGGAGAGAAATGTATTACACAGCCTAATATCTACTAAGTCACACGCTGAGACATAAGATGTGTTGTTCCATCATGGCTTCAACCACCATATGCACAGAATTACCCAGTACTCCAAACCAGAGCTGAAAATGTATCTTGCAACCAAACATGCTGCACTCCTCCCAGCATAGTCTCATTCTGGAAAATAACATGATCTACTTCAATATTTAGCAATTTACTACCCGTATAGCCCATTTTGCTAAAAAATGGAGGGGAGAAAACAGTATCAGCATGCATCAAAAGCACACCAATAGATCAATAGATCAACTATAAAAAGGTAGAATATTGTATTATAATAGTTTCAGCAGGAATCAGGTATCCACGCGAAGCTAATTGATGACAAGGGTCACATAACAATATGGCAATTTCCTAGGTTGCCATGTGAAAAGGTATGCATTATCCAGTTTGAGAGATATCAGGGAGACTGGGGGATGGGCACATAATCACATGAATGCCCACCAGATACGTGAAAATACAGAAACAGCATGTATAGTGCTTATGATGTGCATAAGGACAGCACATAAGCTTTGGGGGTCTTGAACTTTTTCCTGGAGAAGTCATCGTCTGACATAGAGATTCAAGAATGGGTAACTTTTACCCAGGGAAGTGGGAAGCACAACCAAGAGGGGCCAGTGTTTCACAAACATGAAAGATGATATGGTAGTGAGACAGCTTGCTCTTGTGGGAACAAAACCGTTTTATTGTGAATTTGATGAGATTTTATCATTTCTGAAACAGGCAAAGGTATGTGCTAAAATAAATATTCAAAGAAATATTCTTAGATAATTCTTCATATTGGACTTAATGGAACTATAACAATGAACTCAAGTGGTTGATCTGCAATGAAAATAGAATTGCAGGATAAAGCTTTACAAAGAGAAGCAGTATGCGATGGAAAAAAGAGCAAACACTCGGCTGCACTATAGCACCCACTATACTAAGAACTAGCTGTGAGATTCTGGGCAACTCGGTTGATGGTCCTAAGATTTAGTTTCCTTATTTATAGAAGTATCTCCCAGATCCTACCCATCTCTCTCAATTTCTACATCATTGGTGGTGGTGTTGATGTTTTTATTGAATGGAGCTCTTTTGCACAAAATCGGGGCAATGCTCCATTTGCTTTTCAATTAATTATTTCTCATCTAAGTAAATAATCATCATTTTAAATTAGATTATTTCTAACTTTGAAATAACTCTAATGAAGTAATTTCCTGCTTTAGTGACATTTTTATCTATATTTATAAAAGAAGCTGGGCACCTGAGAATAACTCATTTTCTACTTATTCCTTAAGTTCAAAATTTGATATATTTGACATATTTGTTCTCAAATATACACAGATTAATTTCCTCTGCCAGTGAAATTACACATACACACACACTAATTGATTAGAAATCTCAATGTTTCTGTCATTAAAATTAGGGAAGACCATAGTGACCAGAATTTGAAGTTAGATCCTGGATGGACATGAAAATCTAACATCAGGCCAGGCGTGATGGCTCATCTGTAATCCCAGCACTCTGGGAGGCTGAGGCAGGTGGATCATCTGAGATCAGGAGTTCGAGACTAGCTTGGCCAACATGATGAAACCCTCATCTCTACTAAAAATACAAAAAAAAAAAAAAAAAAAAATTAGCCGGGCCTGGCACATGCCTGTAGTCCCAGCTACTTGGGAGGTTGAGACAGGAGAATCGCTTGAACCTGGGAGGCATAGGTTACAGTCAGCTGAGATCATACCACTGCATTCCAGCCCCAGTGACAGAGCAAGACTCTGTCTCAAAAAAAAAAAAAAAAAAAAAAAGGAAAAAGAAAAAAATCTAACATCAAAGAATACATCAGTTTCACACTATTATAAACTAGGAACCACTGTTAACTTGTTTAGAAATTCATTAAAACTAGAGACCCAGGATTTTGCCACTATGTCGAATGTCTTAAATTTCAGTTAATAGTATCAAGATTGGGTTTCAAAATATAGTTCTTTGGTTCATTGCTAATTTATCATTTGAGTTTGATTCTTTATATAATCATATTTAAACCCAAAGAATACCTAAGAAAAAATTCACAAGCTTTTACCTGCTTCAACCGACAAACATTTATTAAGTATCAATTATATTATTATTGTTCCAACTGCTGGGGATATAAAATAAATAAAGTTATGGAGTCTCCTCCTCCCAGAGGTAATACACAGGGCTGTATGGAGGTGGGGCAACTACTGACTGCCTCCCATCCAGTGCAGCACAATGTCCTGAGTGCTAAGACAGCATGAAATAGGAAGTGATCTGTTCTGTCTGGGAGGTCAGGGAAAGGTTACACAGAGGAAATGATATTTGAGCTGCAATTTAAAGGATGGATGGGTCTTAGTTGGATAAAAAAGGGCTGGGGGAAGAGAATTCCAGGGAGAGGGAAAAGCGACCCACTTAAGAGCGTAAGCCTTTTTTGAAAGAAATATGAAATCATCTGAAGATTATTCTAGAGAATAAGTTTAGGAAGATAGTGACTTTATTGTTAAAAACATTGGATCCCACATATGGAATTTGAGATTTTATTCTCTAGAAAATGAGAAGAGTGGGTCAAAGGAGCTAGCCAGTCAACAATGGCCTTGAGTGATTCTACAGAAGAAGATTTGAACTGAGAGTTTCTCCCTGACCTTCAAATTTGAAGTCATCATCTGGAGAATAGGGATATAGGACGAGACTATGGGAAAAACACTAAAATAAACCTTCAGGAACAGGGCTAGTTTGCTTTTATTCCTTTTGTTTGTTTGTTTGTTTTGAGAGGGAGTTTCACTCTTATTTCCCAGGCTGGAGAGCAATGATGCAATCTCGGCTCACTGCAACCTCCACCTCCTGGGTTCAAGTGATTCTCCTGCCTCAGCCTCTCATGTAGCTGGGATTACAGGCATGCACCACCACACCCAGCTAATTTTGTGTTTTTAGTAGAGACGGGGTTTCTCCCTGTTGGTCTCAAACTCCTGACCTCAAGTGATCTGCCCACCTCGGCCTCCCAAAGTTCTGGGATTACAGGTATGAGCACTGTGCCTGGCCTATTACTCTTATTCCATAGATGTTTACTGAACACTGTACTGTTTATTTGGGAAAAACAAGACTTAAAAATTGTTGTGCCTCCACCCTTAAAGAAATATCCCAATAGTGAGGAAGAAGGTAGAGTAGAGGCAGCATCTGCCAAGGCAGTACAGGGTATTATGGGAAGTATATCTGCCTTTGGCTCACTGGAGAAGTATTTTTCAGAAAAGACAATCAGAGAACTAAACCTGAATTGATGAGAAAAAAAAAAAAACACTTAAAATCTGTGTGGTCCTGAGCCACATTTAATTTCTCTGGGTCTCAATTTCCTCATTTGAAAAGAGTGAATGTTAGGTTAGATCAGTGGTTCTCAACCTTGGCTACACATTAGAATTACCTGGGGAGATTTTAAAACTACCAATGCCTGGTACCTACTTCAGATCAGTATGAAATCAGTTTCTTTGGGGGTGGACCAGGCTTTGGTAGTTATTTAGGGCTCCCCAGGTGATTCTTATGTGCAGCCAGAATTGAAGATAGCTGAATGAGATGATCGCTGAGGTCATTCTCATTTGTGAAATAAGATGTTCAAGACTGGCTTAAGTAGAAACGACAGAACGCGGATAATCTGTTCAACAATGTCTTCCACATTGTTAGCACTTCCCATTCCTGTACCTCAATTCTACAGCTCTCCTGCTCCTCAGGAAGCACCAGAAAGAAGTTTACTTATGCCCTGGAAATGCCCAGTACTAAAGTATTTTTTCTCATCTTCAATCCAAAATATGCCTGTCTCACAACCAATTCTCTCAGAGAGTGGTCTCTGCTGAGTTTTCTTTTTTGATTATTTTTTAACAAGTCTTTCTCAATTTACCTTTTACCATTTCCTGCCTTTATAATGTTTAATTTTAGGCAAACAGCTCTCTTACTTGGTCTCCTAATTGCTCCTTCCTATCTCTGAGCTTTCTTGCTTGTAAAATTATGCATGCACTTTGTCCCCTTCTAACATCTTAAGCTGTATCTAAATATTATCCAATTTTTCCAAACCCAGTTCACCTCTTACTGTTTTTCCAAAATCTATCCAGATTTCACTTTCCTAAATTTATGTCACTATTCTCCAAGCTATAATTAATATCTGTATAACTCATTTATTTTATAATAAATGATTCTCTTCCATGTGTAATTTTTTATTCTTGTGGATAACACATATATATTACTTGAATTGTCTTTCTGTGATTACTTTACTTGGGCAGAACTAAAAATAGGAAGAAAAATTAAACAACAAAATAAACAAAAAAATAGGAAATTTAATTTAAAAGGTAGAGTGGATACAAAAATTTTTAAGTTGCAAGGAGCTATAGAAATGTAATTGATTTACCTCTTCCTTCCTTCATTCATTCATTCGTTATATATTTGTAAATGCCTTAGCATGTGCTGGTACTATTTTAGATGCTGTAGATTTGGAGTGAAATCCCTGGGAACATGAATTTTTGCATTCTATCAGAGAGACCAAACACTACGTAACTAAATAAAATATGCCATGTCATAATAAACTTAATGAAAACCAAGAAAATGAACCAATGAAAAGCTGCATGAGGTCCTAGATAAGGATGAAAGGAAGTTGCCTTCTCAGGGAGGGTAGATGGAGAAGTTTTCTTTGAGTCATGTGGATATCCTGATTGATTTGTTGCAATATTTGGATAGGCTTAGACTACTAGTTCATGTAGCCAGTTTTCCCATTCTGAGAAATAGTAAGAATATCTCATTCTTTTTCAGAGAAAAGCTAAATTGTCTTATGATTACAGCAGAGTACCAAGAAATCAGAGTAAGTATTGTACTGGCCTTCAAACAGAACATTACCATTCCTTATCAGATATCTGTAGCTTTCCCCAACCTGTGCAGAGAACAAATGCTTTTACATTTGATTAGTATTGTGTTATGGGTATTAAATTTATTTTTGAAAGATAAGTAGATTTAATGGCTTGAAATTTCTGGTGGTTTTTGTACACACACAAATATATACCTTGAATTTATTAGCATTGAAAAAAATTTCTTGGTGACAATCTCCCACAAATATTTTATAAAAATTACAATAATTCATAAAGTTATTACATAAAATAAAAATTTTATTCAAGTTGAATAAAACGTCAAACAAAATGAAAACACCTTATTGCAGGTGTAATGGAATAAAAATTCCACAATAAAATAGAGCAATTCAATTACTTGTTCTTATTTGTTGATGATATCCAGCAGTGTCAGACACTATAATTGAGTTGAAAATGTAAAGTAAAAAGTTCTGTAAGTTCCTTCCACACACTGGAGCATAGTATGGTTTAAATTTGATGGAAAACCACAAACCAGTTCTCATAAAATCAAACCTGGTTCACCATTTCTGCTGCTGACAGGAAATGTCATTGCTAGGAAATAAGGCAGTTAGCTGCCATCTCCAAAGTATCAGCACCTCAGAGACAGACGAGGAGAAGGGGCTCATGTGTAAACAAAAGTGACCTGTGCCCTGGATGAATATGTGTGACTTCCCGGAGCTTGTTTGTGTCATTTTTGGCTAGAAGGGAATTGAAAGACTCTTAGGGGAAAGTATTCTGCTCCTAAAGACTGTGTAACAGATTATTAGAAAATAAGCAGTAATAGGGGAAAAAATTATAAAGGAAGGAAAAACAGTTAAGGGGGTATGCTGTTTGAGTTCTGGGGTGATAGTTTTCAAATTTATGGGCAGTTAAAGAGTAAGCATGAGACATTTTTGTACAGTTTGCAATATTGAAATACATTTGGAAAAAAGTGTGTATGATATGCAAATAAACATTTACATACTATATATGAAACACTTAAAAGTATTCTAGTCAGAAACAATTGGGGTATATTTTGTGAGAAGAAATATTGTAATTTTCCTTCCTCTGTGTGTGTGTATGTGTGAGGAATATGTGCTATATGAATTGAAGTAATTCACATAATATACAGCTATAAACACTATAAAGTATTAGAAATGTAGGTTGGAAAATCTCAGGAATTTTGTATGTTCAGTCCGTATTAGAGCACATATCTGTGATCAATTTATATTTCATATATCTTACCCAGGGATTTGTACTTTGGCAAAAAGGGTTACAGAGTCCATTAGCTGATCTGAATTTATGACAATAAATCCCTTGATGTTTGGCTATGACAGGAATTACTCTCCTCTAATGAGTAATAAATGTGGATAAGTCATGTGTCCCATTGGATTACTTGGCTAAAATCACATTTAGAAGATGGCTAATTGTCTAAAATTTATCCAAATTCAATACAAATTTTATTGCCACTAATTGCCTTTGCAGGTTTTGGAACATCAAGCATATTTAAATGTATTTGTCATAGCACTACTGTGCATATGTAATACATGAATAGCATAGTCACTGCTATCCAGTTTAAGCTTTTCAGCTATTTTGGTAATTTAACTTTAGATCATTATGACTTGAAATATAATTTTCCATTTTTAAAACCATGACATATTGTATTTTTAAATTAAATGTTTTTGTCATGAGTAATCTACTACTGTTTTGAAGTTTTCACATGATTTAATTGTAGTATCAGTGTTGCCAATAAGTATGAACTTACTGTAGCACCTGTTAGTACCATCGCAGATTCAGTCACATTGCCATCTTGAGTCAACTAAACTAATTCACCCAGTGCCCGCATGCTAAACAATTGCTTCCAAAACTTTTGTATATCTTAAACATAATCCTTTATTTGAAACTTCACATCAGGAGATGTTAACTAAAGAAGTTTAAAAATCATAGAAAAACTATAAATATTTAGAAAAATAAATGAGATAGCATAACTATGTAAGAAAACATATTCTTTAACAAGATTTCTGAGGAAATTTTAGAGCTTTTTTTCAGTATTAAACAAGCATATAAAATAATATAATAATAGTTATTCAAAGGGTTTTGGGGTGAGATGATTTCATACTGACATATTTTCCACAGTGAAAAAGCCCCAGGTAGAATTGTTTAGACTGAAAGAAGAAAAAAAGAGCATAAAATGTGATGAGTACTTCTTCTCTTCTAACTAGTTTGAAATGTAATGCTTTTAACATAAAAAGAGATAAATGTTTGAAATGATGGCTGTCCTAATTACTGTAATTTATTATATACTGTATACATGTATCAAAATATCACACTACCCCCAAATATGTACCACTATTGTATATTTTTTAAATAAGATGGATAAATATATGTTTTCTTAACTAAAAATTCAAAGAGATAGCAATTATAACTCAAATGACAGTACAATCACATATTCCTACTCCAAAAACATAGGAATAATGGGCAGAATATAAAATTATTTAATACATAGATAGGTTATACTATACCATAAAGGGAAATCTCTGTGCACCAGAAATGGAGAGGGAATTCATGGAATAAATGAGAACTGTAGCTTCTTTGTTAATTGGAGCCAGTGCTTGAAACAAGTCATCTCAGTTCTCGTCCCAAAGCCTATATGAAGATGAGACTAAAAATACATTTGATATGCTGATGGTCAGAACTGCAGACCCCCCACCTATAGCCTATGGCCTCAGTCTGTTTGTTCATAGATCAACCCAGAATACCTCCTACTAAGGTTGGGGAAGAGGTAGTATCACCTAAAGGAAATGAAAATTCATGCCAGGCTGTCCCCGGTGTGGAGCCTGATCTGCACAGGTGATAGGCCTAAGGTCTAGATGACTTTAAAATCTTGTACATGAGGAATCATTTGGAGAAATCTCCCTGGGAAAGTGAAATTCCCAAAATGAATTACCACATAAGGAAATCCATTAGCACAAAAGAGATAGTATAGACCCAACAATCTTAATAAGTTTATATAAAAAGAAAATGAAGCAATTTGTAAATGACTTTAATATTGAATGTTTAAAATGTCTAAGGTATAAAGGAGGGAATAGCTCCCATGAAATAAGAGTTTTTTCCATTAAAATATTTTAAAATGCTTTTAACATAAGCCACTAAGATCGAAAATATGTTATTTAAAATATGTAATCCTCTATGAAAAATGACCTACTCAAAATATGTAAATAAAAAGTATAATTCAAATATCAAAAATGAATAGAGGAGCTTAAAGTCACCAGAAAGCAACAAAAGAACTAGTGATTGAATTAAAAGACAGAACATAGAAAACATGCAATAATGTATCACAAGAAGATGGAAAATCTGAAAAATTAGTATATATGTAAGATTAATTAAGAAACTCCATTTTATATCTAATATTCCTGAAGAATAAAATGGGGATAAAGTTGGATAGACAACATTCAACGGGTTTATGGCTAAGAATTGTCCTTATTGAAATATTAGTCGTATTTAGAAAGCCCAGAAATAGAATAATTATGTTTAATCCACATCTGGCCACATAATAACAAAATTGCAAGAGATCAGAGATAAAATAAATCCTAAAGCCACAAGAAAGGAAAGTTAGATCACTTACAAAGAATGGTAGAAAACCAACAGCCAATTTGTCATCAGCAACTAGAGTACCAGAATACAGTAGAGTGATAGCTGTCAAACGTTATGAGAACATAAAACCCATGAACTGAGAATTTTAACTCAGCCAAATCATAATTTGATAATCAAGAGAAGTAATGCAGTGGATAGTATTTTCTGAATACTGTAGTGGGTTAAGTTTTCTGAATACTCTTTTTCCTGTATGAACATGAAGTGAGGAAAAAAAATGAAAGCAGATAGAAAGAAATGTGAGGCAACAGGCAACAATGACAAAAAAGTATTAGTAAATTCAGACACTAAATCCAAATGAATATAAAGCAAAATAACTAGGATAATAAAACATACAAATTTAATAATAAATTTAAAAAATACATGATTGGCATTCAGAGGAAAGCTAAGGCATGCTATATTTATAAAACCAGTAGTTTCATCTCCTTCTTTATTTAACAAATATTTTCAAAGTTGGGGGTAATTCTAAAGTAATTCAAGCATAACGTGTATTATATTAATCTTTTCAAATAGCTTTTGAAGATTTAGTATTCTCTATATTTTGAGTGTTTTGATCTGTTTCGTTTCTTCACTTAGTTTAAATATTTCTTTCCTTTTTGAGTTTGTTCTATTACTGATCTTGATTTAAATAAGCTTACTTATCTTCATCTTTTTTGTTTTCTCTAGAATATATTTAAAGATTTTCAATATTATGTATGATTTCATTGCATGAATAGTTTTAGCCATTAGGAATACTGTTGCTAGGAATTGCTGAGTTATAAGATATGCACATATTTAGCTTTATTAGGTATTACTAGATATTTTTCTATAATAGCTATGCTAATTAACTTCCACCAGAAGGGTATAGCAGTTCTAATTGCTCCAGGTTCTCACCAATACTTAGTATTGTCTTTTTTCCTTTCAGCAGCTGGTGTATCAGTAATGATCTTAGATTTAAATTGCTCTCTCTAATGACTTTATTTTTTTACCATTTACATATATGCTTTTGTGAATGACCTGAAAAATGCGTTTGTCCATTTTTCCAACGGGTTGTCTGCTTTGTTTCTTGTTAATTGGTAGACATACTGTTTCTATTCAGGTCATAGGTACTTCAACAAATAAATGTATTGCATACCTATTCTGCTATCTAGTGGCTTGCCTTTTTACTTGCTGATATTGCTTTTTGATGAACTGAAATTTTAAAACTCAACTAGCCCAATGTAGTCCAATTTAGCATTTTTAGAAATGTATGGATAATTGCTTTTTACATCTTAATAAATACTTGCCTACCCCCAAGACCAAAAACTATTTTTTACTAACACTATTGTTTTACCATTCAATTTTAGATCTATAATCTGTTTAGTTTTTATTTTAGTGTGTTATATGAGTTAGAGGTATTATACATACACACACATGCACACATACATATTATAGTTGTAGAAATCCATTTAATCAACACAATTTATTGAAATGTTTACTGTTTTCCCTACTACAATCCAGTATCACTATTCTCATAAATCAGGAAACATATATGGATCTGTTTCTAGAATCTATCTGCTATATCGATCTATTTGTGTATCCTTGAAAGATGGTGCAAAAAGTAATTACAGTTTTGCCATTAAAAGGCCAATTACTTTTGCGCTGACCTAATATCATCATACTGCTGTAGCTTTTTGTCTTTATAACTGGTAATATAAGTTCTGTATATTTGTTCATCTGCTTGGCCTTTTCCATTTCAGTGTGAATTTTTGAATCAGTTCACTTTGTATACACACACACACACACACATACACACACACAGAGCTGTGATTTTAAATAAAATGTTATTGAATTCATCAATTGACTAAAAACGATAGACAGATTTAAAATATAGCTTTATAATCCATGAACTTCATTTATTTATCTAAATCTTTTAAATAACTCTCAGTAGAATATTATGCAATTATTTAGTATAAAGGTCTTATATAGCTTCCATTAAATTTCCTTCTAGGCAAAAGACATAATCAACAGAGTGAACAGGCAACCTGAAGATTTAGAGAGAATTTTGGCAAACTATGCATCCAACAGGATACCAACATCCAGAATATACAAAGTCAACTCAACAACAACAACAAAATACAAAATTCCATTAAAAAGGTGGGCAAAGGACATGAATAGACGTTTTTCACAAGAGGCACACAAATGGCCAACAGGTATATGAAAAATGCTCAACACCACTAAGCATCAAAAAATGCAAATTAAAACCACAATGTGATATCATCTTATACCAGTTAGAATGGCTATTAGTACAAATACAAAAAAAAATAAGAATAGATGTTAGCAAGGATATGAAGCAAAGGGAACTAACTCTTATACACTGTTGATGAAAATTAAATTAGTACAACCTCTGTGGAAAACAGTACAGAGATTTCTCAAGGAATCAAAAAAAAGAACTACCATTTGATCCGACAGTCCCAATGCTGGGTATCTACTCAAAGAAATATAAATCAATATATTAAAATTATACCTACACTCCTATGTTTATCACAGCACTATTCACGAAAGCAAAGATATGAAATCAACCTACGTTTCCATCAGTGGATAACTGGATAAGGAAAATATGGTGTATATATACACAGTAGAATACTATTCAGCCATGAAAAAAATAAAATAGTGTCTTTTGAAGTAACATGGCTGGAGCTAGAGGTCACCATCTTAAGTGAAACAAGCCAGACACAAAAGTCAAATATTACATGTTCTCACTCAGAAGTGGGTGCTAAAAAATATATGGATATAGAGAGTGGAATGATATACAATGAATATTCAGAAAGGTGATGGGTTGGGGGGCTTGAATGATAAGATATTAGTTAATGGGTAATATGTACATTATTTGGGTGATGGATATTCAGAAATACTGACATGACCACTACCCAATCTATGCATGGAACAAAATGTACTTGTACCCAGAAAATTTAAACAAATAAAAATATTTCTCCTAGATATTTGATGGTTTTTGTTGATTATAAATTGTGTCTTAGAGGTTTTTTTTTTCTTTCTTGGTTCAGATCTGGTTATTTTCTCCATTTCTGCTTTTCTGTTAAAGTCTTTTTCCACTTTACTTTAAAAGATATTTTTGACTGCAAAGAGAATTATAAGTTACAAGTTTTCCTTTTAGTGATTTGAAAATGTTATTTCTAATGTGACTTCCACTGTGTTGAAAGGCCATCTGTAAGTATTGTTGCTCATTGGAAGACAAACTTACTTTTATTTCCTGGCTACTTTTAAGCTTTTTTCCATGTCTTTAGTAATTAGTGGTCTTTCATAAAATATCTTTGTTTAGTTTGGTTTTTGTGTATTTGGTTTATGATTCATAGTCTTTCTCCTCTTTGGGGCTTCATGTAATTTGACCAGTTTGCAAAATCTGTTGGCTTCTACTCCATTTCTTCTTTTCCTTTTTTGATATTACATCACGTACATATTAGACCTTTTCACTAACACCTACACATATGTAATATATTTCCTGTATTTTCTTTTATTCTCCTTCTGTATTTGAGTATTTTATTGTTGACCTACCTTCTAGGACATTAATCTTTCTTTCTTTTTTTTCGAGACGGACTCTCACTCTGTCACCCAGGCTAGAGTGCAACGGTGCAGTCTTGGCTCACTGCAACCTCTGCCTCCTGTTTAAGCAATTCTCCTGCCTCAGCCTCCTGAGCAGCTGGGACTACAGGTGCATGCCAGCACACCTGGCTAATTTTTTGTATTTTATTAGAGATGGGGGTTTCACCAGGGTAGCCAGGATGGTCTCGAACTCCTTGACCTCGTGATACTCTCACCTTGGTCTCTGAAAGTGCTGTGATTACAGGCCTGAGCCACTGTGCCCAGCCCTAGAACATTAATCTTATCTCCGGCTGTGTCAAATCTATTGTTAAGTTAATCCTGTTTAGTTAATTTTCATTCTTTGTTTATCATCTTTAGAATGACTACTTGATTCTTTTCTTAAATAGTTGCCATTCTCTGGTAAAACTTCATATTTTGTTTATTTTTGACTATAAATATAAACAAAAATTCTGCATTCTTTATCTTGAACATATTACACAGTTATTGTAAGGCTTTTTCTGGCTAATCCAAATATCCTGATCATATTTGGATGTGTTCCCATTTTTTTCTCTTGTTTTTGAGGTGTTTTGTTATATATTTAAGTGGCATAAAATTTTTGTAAATAAATGCTAGGAATTGTATATTAAAAATTTTGCATCATCCAAATGAGGGCTTCTCTAAGTAGTAAGATTTCCTCCTTCTATTCTTGCAGGAAGGCAGTATTGTCTCTGAACGCCTTAACCAAATAAGGTTCTGTGCTGAAATACGTGCTAAGGCTGTGTTAAGTTTTAATGCCAGTAAGGCTTATTCTAGTTCTGGTTTGCTACTGAACCTGCAGAGTTTTCTACTGCTTTATTTGAGACAGTTCCTACCAGTAAGACCCAAATTCACTGAATCACAATTGCCAAAATAAATTACTCAGTTTTTCAAAAATTTTCTGCTTCGGTTTTTAACCTCCCACCTGCCCCTATCTTTGTGTTTGGCAAATGGCTGAAGAGAAAAAGTTGCTGTGGGCTTGTTCCCCCACCCCAGATCTCTTTCAAAAGCTTTGCTTGATTCTGACCCCAATATCCTACCTCTACCAGAATTTGTACCCAACTTATCATAGAATTCTCAGCCTGCTGCCCATGGCACCAGCTCTCCAGGTTTATCAACAAAAGCCTATTTTACCTTCTGGCCTTTCTTCCAGTACGTTTTTGAAATTTAATCTTCACTCCACTGTCTACTGAAAATAAATGCTCTCCTTTATAGAGACTTATATATTGCTTATATTCTGAAAGAAAAAGTGATACCTTAGTAACAGTTTTTAATTATATATATTAACTGGAATCTTTGTTATTTTCATAGTTTTCTACACATTTTTTCCCATTTTAAAAACATTTTGTAACTGAATTTAAAATTAATACATTAATAATAAGCAAAACTACAATAAATTGAAACAGAACATTAATAACAGTAAAACTAAAGAAAATCAGGGAATATAGTAAAAAAAGTAGAATTTCAAAATGGTGTATAAGAAACAAATTTAAACAATAGCAAAAATAATACAGAAGACATTAAAGATAGTCTAAACATTAATAAAGTTGATGTTCCTAAATTAGAGACAAAAAATAGAATAAAATCATAAGACAAAAAAATTTTACTAAGATAAGTTAATATCCAAGTCTTCAGTTTATTCAAACACAATTAAATCATACATATACCAGTTATATATTTTGAAATTCAATAATTAAAAAGAAGCAAAAAGTTATCTTTAAAATCATAAAAATTAAACTTACTCGAGATTTATCTTTTATTACATTAAATACTAGAAGACAATGGATTAAAGGAGAAAATTATATCACTCAATGTTTAATATTCTGCAATATTTTTGTTACAGGACAAAGCAATTGAAAGGTACCTTGAATTCTATAAGGATTCAGAAAGTATTCCACCTAAATGCCTTTCCTGAATAAAGTCCCAAAGAGTCAATGTAACTGATTGGGTAAGGAATCAAATAAGTTTAAAGCAGGAAAAACTATACTGTAAAAGGACTAGCAGTGAATGTGGAAAAAGCCATATTTTCACTTAAGATTAGTTTTGTATATGTAATTTTAGAACAAAATTTAGATACTAAAATAGAAAAACTTCAACAATATAAAAGTAAAACAAAATATTCATCTGGGTCTTAAATTTCTAAGTGAAACAAACCATATCAGAAAAAAGATGAGAAAAATTAAAGCAGCGCTCATAAAAAGTATTCCAAAAGGCAATATTTCATTAATAACTTACTAAGTCGAGAACTATTGTTTACATTTTTTTTCAGTTTTTATTTTATATTCAGGGGGTACATGTGCAGGTTTGTTGCCTGAGTATATTGTGTGATGCTGACGTTTGGGGTACAAATGATCTCATCACCCAAGCACCAAGCATAGTGTTCAACAGTTTTTCAACCTTGGATCCCCACTCTCTCTCCCCCTCTAACAGTTCTCAGTATTTACTGTTACCATCATTATGTCCATGAATGCACAATGTTTAGTTTCCACTTACAAATGAGAACATGCAGTAATTTTTTTTTTCTGTCCCTGTGTTAACTCACTGGGGATACTGGCCTCCAGCTGCATCTAGGTTGCAGCAAAGGAAATAATTTAATCATTTTTATGACTGCATAGTATTCATGGTGTGTATGTACCATATTTTATTTATCCAGTCTACCACAAATGGGAACCTAGATTGATTCCATGCCTTTGCTATTGTGAATAATGCTGTGATGAACATGTGAGTACATGTGTCTTTTTGGTAAAACAATTTGTTTTCTTTTGGATACATGCTCAATAATGGAATTGCCAGGTTGACTAGTAGTTCCAAGTTGTTTGAGAAATGGTCAAACTACTTTCTAGAGTGGTTGAACTAATTTACATTCCCACCAACATGGTGGAAGTGTTCCCTTTTCTCTGCAACCTTGCCAACATCTGTTGCTTCTAGACTTTTAATAATAACCATTCTGTCAGATGTATCTGCCACAATGAGATGGTATCTCACTGTGATCTTGATTTGCATTTCTCTAATGATTAGTGATGTGGAACATTTTAAAAATATGTTTATTGGCCACTTGTATGTCTTCTTTTGAGAAGTATCTGTTCATGTTCTTTGCCCATTTTTAATAGGATTTTTTGCTTAGTTGTTTAATTTCTGTATAAATTCCAGATATTAGGCCTTTGTCAGATGCACAGTTTGCAAATATTTTCTCCCATTCTGTAAATTTTTGTTTACTCTCTTGATAGTTTCTTCTGCTGTGCATAAGTTCTTTAGCTTAATTAGGTCCCACTTGTCAATGTTGGTTTTTGTTGTAATTGCTTTTGATGACTTAGTTATAAATTCCTTCCCAATACTGAAATAGAAGAATAGTATTTTCTAGGTCTTCTTCGAGGTTTCTTACAGCTTAAGGTATTACAATTAAGTCTTTAATTTTTCTTGAGTTAATTTTTGTATATGGTGAAAGGTTGGAATACAGTTATGTTATACATTTGACTATACAGCTATCCCAGCACTATTTATTAGAGAGCTCTTTCTCCATTGCTTATTTTTGTCAACTTTGTCAAAGATAAGATGCCTGTAGGTGTGCAGCTTTATTTCTGGGTTATTTATCCTGTTCCATTGGTCTATGTATCTGTTTTTATACTGGTACCATGCTGTTTTGATTACTTTAGCCTTATAGTATAGTTTGAAGTCAGGTAACGTGAAGCCTCCAGCTTTGTTATTTTTGCTTGGAATTGCTTTAACTATTCAGGCTCTTTTTTGGTTCCATATGAATCTTAGAATAGTTTTTTTTTTTTTTTTTTTTCCCCAATTCTGTGAAAAATGACGTTGGTAGTTTAATAGGGATAACCACTGAATCTGTAGATTTCTTTGGACTGTATGGCCATTTTAATTACATTGATTTTTCCTATCTATGACCATGAAATGTTTTTCCATTTGTTTGTTTCACGTGATTTATTTTAGCAGTGTTTTGTTATTCCCATTGTAGAGATATTTTACCTTCTTGGTTAGATGTTTGCCTAGGCATTTTGTGTGTGTGTGTCTACTGTAAATGGCATTGCACTCTTGATTTGATTCTCAGCATGTACTTTATTGTTATACAGCAATGCTACTGATATTTGTACACTGATTTTGTATTCTGAAACTGTATTAAAATTTATTTTTATGTTCTGAAACTCGACTGTCATGAAGTTGTTTGTTATTTTTCAGCTTCAGGAAACTTCGGGTGGAGTTTTTAGGGTTTTATAAATGTAAAATCATAACATCTGCAAAGACAGATAGCTTGACTTTATCTTTTCCTGTTTGATACCTTTTATTCATTTATCTTACCTGATTGCTCTATCACTTCCTGCACTATGCTGAATACAAGTGGTGAGAGTGTGCATGCTTGTCTTTTTCCAGTTATCAAGGGGAATGCTTCCTTCCAGTTTTTGCCCATTCAGTGTGATGTCGACTGTGGGTTTGTCATAGATGGCATTTATTATTATGAGATATGTTCCTTCAATGCCTAGATTCCTGAGAGTTTTTATCATAAAGAAATGCTGGATTTTATTCAAAGATTTTTCTGTGTCTATTGAAATGATTCTATAGCTTTTGTTTTTAATTCTGTTTATATGGTGAATCATAATTATTGATTTGTGTATGTTGAAACAACCCTTCTTCCAGGAATGAAGCATATTTGATCATAATGAATTAACTTATTTATCTGCTGTTGAATTCAGATTCCTAGTATTTTCTTGAGAATTTTTGCATCTACATTTATCAGGGATGTTGGCCTGTAGTTTTCCATTATCATTGTGTCTTTGCCAGGTTTTGGTGTCAGATAGATACTGGCTTCATAAAATGAGTTAGCAAGGAGTCTCTCTGCCTCAGTTTTTTGGAATAGTTTCAGTAGAATTGGTGCTAGGTCTTCTTTGTACTTCTGGTAGAATTTGACTGTAAATCTTTCTCGTCCAGGGCATTTTTTCGTTGGTGTAGGTTCCTTTTTTTTTTTTTTTTTTTTTTTTTTTTTTGAGATGGAGTTTCACTCTTGTTGCCCAGGCTGGAGTGCAATGACATGATCTCAGCCCACTGCAACCTTTGCCTCCCGGCTTCAAGTGATTCTCCTGCCTCAGCCTCCCAAGGATTGGTAGGTTATTTTATTACTGATTCAATTTTGGAGCTCAATATTGGTCTGTTTAGTGTTTCAATTTCTTCTTAACCCAATCTTGGGAAGTGGTGGGTCTCCCGGAATTTATCAGATTTCTCTAGGTTTTCTAGCTTGTGTATATAGAGACATTTATAATTATCTCTGAGTATTTTTTTTTTTTTTTGGTATTTTGTGTGATAGGTTGTAATGTCACCTTTGTCATTTCTAATTGTGCTTCTTTGTATCATCTCTCTTATTTCTTTGTCAGTAGAGCTAATGGTCTATCAATGTTGTTTTTATTCTTTCAAATAATCAGCTTTTGATTTAGTTAATTCTTTGTATGGACTTTTGGGTCTCAATTTTGTTCAATTTCTCTCTGATGTTAATTATTTCTTTTCTTCTGTTAGGTTTGGATTAGTTTGTTTTTATTTTTCTAGTTCCTCTAGGTGTGATGTTAGATCATCTTAATTTTTGAGGTAGGCATTTAGCCCTATAAGCTTTCCTCTTAACACTGATTTTGCTGCATTGAAGATACTTTGAGATGTTGTGTCTCTATTTTCACTTATGTCAAATAATTTTTAAAATTTCTACCTTGATTTTATTGTTTACCCACAAATCATTTAAGAGTAAGTCATTCAGTTTCCATGTATTTGTATATTTTTTAGAGATCTTCTTGTTATTGATTTCTATTTTTATTCCCCTGTGTTATATAAGTATGGTTGTTATTATTTACATTTTTAAATTTTTTTTGATACTTGCTTTATGACTAAGCATGTGGTTGATCTTAGAGCATGTTCTGTATGAAGCTGAGATGAATGCATATTCTGTGATTGATGGGTATTCTATTTATTTATTTATTTATTTATTTATTTATTTGGTGGAGTTTCACTCCTGTTGCCCAGGCTGGAGTGCAATGGCACGATCTCAGCTCATTGCAACCTCTGTTTCCTGGGTTCAAGCTATTCTCCTGCATCAGCCTCCTGAGTAGCTGAGATTACAGGCCCATACCACCATGTCTGGCTATTTTTAGTAAAGACAAGATTTCGCTATATTGGTCAGGCTAGTCTCTAACCCCTGCTGACCTAGTGATCCACCTGCCTCGGCCTCCAAAGTGCTGGGATTACAGGCATGAGTCACCATGCCTGGCAGATGGGTAAATGTCTATTAGGTCCAATTGGTCAAGGGTCTAGTTTAAGTCCAGAATTTATTTGTTAGTTTTCTGGATCAATAATCTGTCTAATGCTGTCAGTGGGGTGCTGAAACCCTCCCCCACACTATTTTTGTGTGACTAAGTCTTTTTGTAGGTCTAGAATACTTGTCTTATGAATCTGGGTGTTTCAATGTTGGATGTATATTTATTTAGGATAAATATTCTTGTTGAACTGAATCCTTTATCATTATATAATGCCTGTCATTATCCTTTTTTACTGTTGTTGGTTGAAAGTCTGATATCAGAACATTTCTGTTTTTGATTTGCGTGGCAGATCTTACTTCAACCCTTTACTTTGAGTCTATGTGTTTCATTATGTGTGAGATGGGTCTCTTGTAAACAGCAGACAAATAGATCTTGTTTTTTTTTTCTATTTTTTCTTGAGATGAAGTCTCATTGTGTCACCCAGGCTGGAAAGCAGTGGTGTGATCTCGACTCACTGCAACCTCCACCTCCCAGGTTTAAGCAATACTCCTGCCTCAGCCTCCTGAGTAGCTGGGACTACAGGCGCAGGCCACCACACCCGGCTAATGTTTTGTATTTTAATATTTACAGGGTTTCATCATGTTGCCCAGGCTGGTCTTGAACTCCTGAGCTCAGGCAATCCGCCCACCTCAGCCTCCTAAAGTGCTAGGAGTACAGTCATGAGCCACCACACATGGCAGGTCTTGTTTTTATCCAACTTACCACTCTGTGCCTTTTAAGTGTGACATTTCAACCATTTACATTCAAGGTTAATATTAACATATGTGGTTTTAATCTTATCATGAAATTATTAGCTGGTTGCTTTGCAGTTTCTATTGTTTGAAAATTTTAATGAAAGGTTAATCACTAAGAGAATGAGTCAGGATCTATTTCAATCAAATCAGTATAACAAATAAAGAAAGAAATATTTGAACTCAATTATGATTTTTGAAAATAAATTATGCAAAATATAATTGTGTATAATTTATGATATGCATTACATGCAACATATTGGTTGTGAAAATAAATATTAAAGGATTAACTCATTTATTACAAGTTAAAAATTTCAAATTCACTCAAAACCCTAAATACAATATATGCTGTTTATAGAAAATACATTTAAAATAAGATGACATAAAGGTTAAAAAGAATGAGAATGAGCAATAATGTATCATACGATTAAATAAATAAATAGACTGGCTGTGGTGGCTCACATCTGCAATCCCAGCACTTTGGGGGGTCAAGGCAGGAGGATCACCTTAGGTCAAGAGTTTGAGACCAGCTTGGCCCACGTGATAAAACTCCATCTCTACTAAAAATAGAAAAAATTAGCCGGACATGGTGGCAGGCTCCTGTAATCCCAGCTACTTGGGCAGCTGAGGCAAGAGAGTCATTTGAACCTGGGAGGCAGAGGTGAGCCGAGGTGAATCAGTGAGCCAAGATTGTGCCATTGCACTCCAGCCTGGGTAACAGGAGTGAAACTCTGTTTCAAAAAAAAAAAAAAAAAGAAGAAGAAGAAAGAAAGAAAGAAAAGTAGTCGTGGACTTATTACAATATATCCTAGGCCTCATTTCGCTTATGCTAGCTCTGATACTCTTGGGGAATGGGGAGATATTAATTTTGGTAAACAAAAGATAATACAACCATTGAAAGGTAAGAAGCATTATAGACTGATCATCTATCCAATAAAAACCCAGATAAGAAATTCTCAAAACAAATTTTTTAAAAAAGTAATGAATTTAGTAAGTTAGATGTTTCAGAAATCAATGAGTTATTAAATATAAGTACAGTACAATGTGTGAGACAAGCAAGAGCATAATGGCATCACAAATTATTTTTCAATTTTCAAGTTTTTGAGAGGATGCTTCAAATCAGTCTGGAAATTGTTGACAATGGTACCCACAGGGTTAATGAGTTAGGAAAATGTAATAGAAATATGTTATTATCTGACTTTGAATTTGCAATTCATGGATAGATTTTTATGCACTACAGTTTAGGCAAAATGAAACAAATTATATAGACTGATAACAATTTTTTCTAGGTTCCTTGACTAAAAGACAGTTCTCAAATTATAATCTTTGTATTTCTTTGACAACTAAGAACATTAATTTGTATGTCCTAAAACCTTGATAAATGTACAGAAATTAAGATGATACAGCACTGGGGTAACAGAGACTTAGGACCAATTGAGGTTGATCAATTAATAAAAGCATATTAAATTCAAATATGCACACATACACACACACACAAGTGGCAATAGTAGATGGAAAACCATGAATAGAAAGATAATAGATTTAAATGAGCTTCAAAATAGAAAAATTAATGAAGGACTTTAGCTAGTACCTAAACATATCTTTCTTTGTAAAATTTATTATTGCATAGTTATAGAATGATAATTTCATTTGTAGTATTTTATGTAAAATGATATATTGATTTTCTTTCCCCTTTCTATTCATACCTGCCATTAAAAAGGGACAGTGATCAGGACACTCTGCCTATGGAATAGTCATTCTTTATTCCTTTACTTTGTTAATAAACTTACTTTCACTTTACCCTATGAATTCACCCCAAATCCTTTCTTGCATGAGATCCAAGAACCCTCTCTCGAGGTCTGGATCAGGACCCCTTTCTTTCCAGTAACATCTTTCTGATGAACCCTGAAGAGGTGATATTGAGGAGACCCCTGACCCAAGGAAATAGACTGCAGCACAAATTGGCTGACTTTGGGTAAGTGGTGATGGGATTTCATTACAGGCACAACTTAGAGGAGTTAGAGTCTCTTCTAAGACAGACAGTTTTAAAGGCCCCTCTTTAGAAAAGGTGAGTTTGAGGCCCAAATTAGGAAGGTTAGAGTCCTTCCTAAGATTGAGGGGTTTAGAGCCCACCTGACCTGAATTAAGTCCCTATTCCTAAGAGCAGGTTTGACGCTGTGGGATGTTAACCGCTATTCTCTTTGGATTAATCTGCCTTGCACTCTTTGCTGATGCCTGTGGGTGACAGAATTAGTTATTTACAGGATTGTGGGACATGGGGAGCTTTTTCCTCCCTAAAAGGGGAAACTTGAGAGCTGTCAGGACTGCTGGAAAAGATCCTTTCACAACTAACAAGCAGCCACCTGAACTTTTGACTGAGTGTCACTATAATGGGTGACCTGCCTGAGCTCCTCATCTTTCCCACCCTGATGAGGCAATACTTTTTTTTCTTTCTCTCCTTTACCTTTCCTATCTTGTCTGTTACTCAGGGTGATTGTCTTGCCCAGAGACCACATGTTGAAAAATGCCTGTGGGAGTTTGATCTTGTAATCATGTGGTACTTTCTCTTGGTTTCCAATATGCAGTGGACAAGAATTTGGGGGTTCATGTCATAGGCCTAAAAATTATCTTGAGCATTTGAAAGCCTTCACAAACTCAAAATTGGCTGATCTAGGCTCCTTCTGAAAATGGCAAGGGAAACTGCCCAATGCTGTAGCTTAGCAGCTATGGCTTTGCCATTTTAAAATGGTAGCCCTGGGCTCAATCCTGGCTTAGGGAATAAGTATTTTCTGATTGGTATCTGTGTGGACCATTTGTTAATTCTCCTCCCCTTAATGAACCATCTTCAATTTTCCTTTGTCTGAACTACCTTTAGGTCTGGCAAACATGGCTTACCATCTCTTTGAAAATATCTCATACACTTGTGATTAAGTCATAAATGTAGTCAAGGCTCATTGGTGAGGTTGCTTAAGACAGAGTTCAAATGTCAGAAATATCAGCCATGTGACCTGGCTAACATCAGGTAGTAAGAAATTTAAAGAACTTTTTAAAAGAGTGCTATGGTTAAAAGTCAGCTTAGTTAAAAGCTGATATTCAAACTCTGACTGCCTGGGACTCCTTGGGAAAAACAAGAAGTTTTTCCACAGATCTTGTTTTGGGAAAAATCTGTTTTCTTCATAAAATCCAGGAATTGGAAGTGGATAGATCCTTCTCAAAATCTGAAGTTCTACTCTGTTTTGCATTGATTATCAGATTTTTTTGACTTTTGGAGGTATCAGAAATTATTTCGCATTATGAGAGAGTTTTGGTGGGTAATATCTAGGTAGGAAATATACTTTTAGGCATAGATAATGGCAGTTATGGAGGGATGCTTGGCTCTTTGCATGTTAGGATCAGAGATGCATGCTCTTGGCCACCTGGAAGGTATGGAGATGTCCCCACTCCACACTGAGAGATAAGACTCCTGTGGGGGATGGGCTGATCACCAAATGGGCTGATTGTCTTTGGGTTGCTTTGCATGAATTGTACAGTAAAATCATTGTACTGTCTTGTTACATAGTATTTCTCTTTTTGAGATCCATGATCTGCTACAAAAATGGAACCATTATCTTTTGGGGATCTGTTTTGTCTTCTAGCTGTGCCTGATTATTAGGCTGCAGAAACTGCATGCTTTCCTGGCCCTGTTCCTCCAAGGGATCCACCCTGAAGGCAGTAATCCAATTAAGAAACTGGCAAATGAAAAACGTTACAACTACTGGATCTTCTTCTGTGTGTCTGTGTATTTATATGTGTTGTGTGTGTGATATGAAAGAACAATGATTAATTGGATTAATTGACTTAAAAATAATAAGAGTATAACTCAAATATTTTATCAGAAAAATAAAAATTGTAATTCTTTTTAGTTCACATTAATTAAGTAATCTCTATGACATAGAAACTGTTTTACTTGCAAGTTGTGTGAGGAAAGTAAAATGTGTTTTTGTTAAAAGATTATAAGAAGTCATAGGACTGTGAATTTTCTCTACCTAGATTAAAGGGTTAAATTATTGTTTCACATTAGATAAGATAAGGTGAAGGTTTGAACAAGTTGTGGAAGGTTCATGAAAAATTAATTTTGTAAAAGAAATTCTATGTGTGAACGTATTGGCTAAAATTAAAGTGGTATTATTCAGTTTGTTTGTAACTTGAGAATTGAAATAAAGGGACAACAGGATTCCCTGAGAGCAATGATCCACTCTTTAACAAACATTATAAAGGGTTATAAAAGGTTTGTGAAAATCTTACCTTATAGTCAGACATTAAAATTGGATAGATTTGTCTATAAGTTATTATTAAGAATTAGGTTTGACATCAATAGTGCACTAGAGCAAAGAGTGAGATTTGACTATCTTTCTTGAACAGGATTTTCATGTTAGGTTAAAAAAAAAGATTTTTGTTTACTTTTTGAATAAACTATAGAACAAAAAGGGAAAGAAAAAATACAGATTATTTGGAAAGCCAATTCTTCCCTTTATGAGTAAAGGTTTATGCCGTTAAAATATTTTTGAGTTGCCATTTTGGCTAAGTTAATGATTTATGGTGACCTTGGATTTGATTTTATAATATCAAGTGTTTTAAATTTTGCAAAATCAAATTATAAATTATATATTTTCTGACCAAAAATGATCATAAAAGTCCAAAAATGACATATATCTTTAAAGTCCAAAAATGACATATTTGGATTATTTGGTATAAACATCACAGAGGAAGCACTGTCAAATATGAAATGATATTTGGCTTTCTTTGGGCTGTATTTGTATAAATATGTTATTAGTATATGTTCTGAAATTATGAGAAACCGCTGTAATCCTGATATGACTTAGTGTACATTATTAATAGTTATAATTGTTATATAAAATTATTGTATGCCACAGAAGTAATCAAAATTTCTTTGTCAATCATGACTTTAATAGTGGATGTCCTAACTCGGACATTTTTCATTCATTAATAATTGTCTTGTTTTGATTCTCTTCAAAAGGTGGTTTATAATAAGCTATAGGACTTTGACAGGTGCTCTTGAATGCAGGAATGCAGGTTTCTGATAACTTTGGAGAGTGTGACATTAGATTAGAGAAATAAACTTTCAGTACTCATGGAGAGCTGAAATATTCATGAATATCAATAGAACAGGAATTAACTGCATGGACTGAACTAATAGAAGACCGAAGTAACCTTTTTTGACTTTTTTTGCTTAAAACATCCTTTGTGGTTGTTTTTCAGAAACAAGAAAACTGTTGAGCTATTTATGACTTTTAACATTTCAGTAAATTATACTCTTGTGAACAAAATTTGGAGCATATTTGTTTCTCTCTACATGATTTCTCCAGAATTTGGAAACTATGTGTGACTATTCTTATGGCAATATAGTTATTTTCATAAGTGCAATAAGAATATTTTATTTTGCAACAGGACACAATTGGAGAAACTGATTATTTTACCAAGGCTTTGGCTAGAATGGTGCTTCACACCTCATGCTTTCCTTTAAGGAATCAAACTTGACTTGTAGAGCCAATAAAAGCCCCCTGGGACAACTGGCCTCATATCTTGTCTACATAGAGCCTGTACAGGGTTCCTGAGCTGTGCTAAATAAAGAATGTCACTTTCTGACAGGTCCAGGAACACCAGGTTATCTCAGGACCCTAAGAGGAGAGGAATTGACCCAACTCATATAGGTATTTGAGGGTATAAACCCATGACTGGACTCAGCTTTAAAAAAGTCTTATCCGAGATTCCTTATGGAATAAATTTCCGTCAAAGCCAATTTTAAAATCCCATGTGAAAAATAATTATTTTTGCTGCACTTTATATATAAAAATAATCAGGCCAAGTAAATAAAGCTAATCAATCTTACCATGATTTGTCTTTAGTAAAATTGGGAGACTATAGAGAGAAAAAAATTGTTTCAAGAACTAATGGTAGACCTGTTACTAGATTCTAGTCTCATCAATTGTTTTTGAGATGTTTCCTGCAATTTAGACTAACCTTGCTTATTCTTGTGAGTCAACCAGTGATCTCTGACTGCTGCTCAGAAGAAACAAGAGGGATTGGTAAGGTAAAAAAAAAAGGAAATCAATATTCTAATTCTGAGTACATATTGGGATTGGCTCGCAACCCCGTACCAACTTGGCTCCAACCATTGCCCAGTTTATGGAAAGCCTTCTAATTTAGATTTTTTGGAGATAATTTTGCTTTACTGTTGTGGAATATATTGCTGTTTATATTCTTTTGTATGAATGCAGCATAAGCTTCCTCAACATTTTCTTATATTGAATGCTTATTAATATTTCGTATGTGATCTTTTGTCGGAACTCAGAGTTATGAATGGCCCTTGACGTACCAATGCTTTTTTTTCCTTTTTCTTTTCTTTCTTTCTTTTCTTTTTTTTTTTTTTTTTTTTTTTTTTTTTTTTTTTTTTTTTTGAGATGGAGTCATCCAGGATGGAGTGCAATGGCAAGATCTTGTCTCAGTGCAAGCTCCACCTCCTAGGTTCAAGAGAGTCTCCTACCTCGGCCTCCCAAGTACTTGAGTAGCTGGGATTATAGCCACCTGCCACCACACCTCACTAATTTAGTATTTATAGTAGAGACTGTGTTTCACCATGTTGGCCAGGCTGGTCTCAAACTCCTGACCGCAAATGATCGGTACACCTTGGCCTCCCAAAGGGCAGGGTTTACAGGTGTGAACCACCATGCCCAGTCCATACTAACAATTTCTGACTGAGCTCCTTTCTGCCCCAAATGCCAGAGACTCTAATAGTTAGGCAGGTATATCATCACCCCTATTCAGCCCAAGGAAGTTACAGAAGATGAATCTTCATCCCTCTACAAACCTTAGCATTAAGGGTTCTCTTGTAAAAGAAAGGGGGAAAATAGCTTAGAGGTATTTGAACCAGAGCCAGTCCATCTTGAATAGGGCTGGGTAAAATAAGACTGAGACCTACTGGGCTGCATTCCCAGGAGGTTAAGCATTCTAAGTCACAGGGTGAGATAGGAGGTCAACACAAGACACAGGCCATAAAGACCTTGGTGATAAAACAGGTTGCAGTAAAGAAGCCAACCAAAACCCATGAAAACCAAGATGGCAAAAAGAGTGACCTCTGGTTGTTCTCATGGCTCACTGTATGCTAGTTATAATACATTTGCATGCTAAATGATGCTCCCAGCAGCTCTATGACAGTTTACAAATGTCATGGCAATATTAGGAAGTTACCCTATATGGTCTTAAAAAGGGAGGGACCCTCAGTTCCAGGAATTGTCCACTCCTTTCACAGAAAACTCATGAATAATCCATGCCTTGTTTAGCATATAATCAAGAAATAACAATAAGCATCCTTAGTCAAGCAGCTCAAGAAGCTGTTCCTGGCTATAGAGTAGCCATTCTTTATTCCTTTACTTTTTATTAAACTTGCTTTCACTTAAAAAGGATCAGTGATCAAAAGGGTTATTGGGATTTCTACATTTTGGAGTCAATTTTGAGATATCTCTGTCATAGCATTAAAAAAATAGAAGAAAACATAGAAAATTCTAAATTTGGAGATAGCTCACTACAATTGAACATATGACTTGATTTGGCAATAAATAGAATTAAGTATAAAGGTTGGGGATAAAAAGAAGAAAATATCAGAAAACAGTAGCTTAGCGAGGCACAGTAGTTCTCGCCTGTAATCCCAGTACTTTGGGAGGCTGAGGTGGGTGGATCACAAGGTCAGGAGTTCAAGACCAGTCTGGTCAAGATGGTGAAATCCTGTCTCTACTAAAAGTACAAAAATTGGCGATGCCTGTAGTACCAGCTACTCAGGAGGCTGTGGCAGAGAATTGCTTGAACCCAGGAGGTGGAGGTTGCAGTGAGTCAAGATTGTGCCACTGCACTCAGCCTGGGCGACAGAGCAAGACTCTATCTAAAAAAATTTAAACAAACAAACAAACACAAAAACAGCTTAAAAAATAAGCTTTTCTTTTGCAATCAATTGGAACAGGTTGAGTTGCTTAAAGGAGTTGTGAGTGATCATTTTAGAAGTGAAAGGTCAGGTGCAATGTGATAATAGCTTTTTGAAATACACACATGAATTTCCCATACTGTGAACCAAAATGGCATATATTGGCCAATATAATTACAATTCACATAATTGCTTAAACAAATCATGTAATTGCTTAACGAAGTTTTGGGCAACAATGTGGTTATCAATCCGAAATGGTGGACAAACGTGAAAACCATGTGTTTCAGGTATAAAATAATAAACAGGTCTAATCAGAAGATGAAAAATGGGAGAGGTAGGCTTTTTTGACAGGGAGAAATAGAACATTTACAAATAGACATTTGCAAAAAGTGGTATAATGAACTGGCAAATATCAATGCAAAAAAAAATTTTTCTTCCTGGGAAGAGAAATGCCTTAAGCTCCATTAGAAAAAAACACACACACACATCATACAAAATAAGCAACAGTTGACTCAAGCAGTTAAACGTTAGAAGAAAAAACAAAAACATAAATATCTAATAAGAATATAGACACATTATATTTTCTCAGATAATTAAACACATTTTAAAGAATATGAGATTACTATGAAGATAAAAATAATGAGTCAAGAAGACCAAAATTACAAAATGTTAAATACTACAATGAAAGGCATAAAATACAGTAAGAAAATAATTTGCATTGTGCATAGCAAAGTTACAGTTTCAATCCATTTTGTGCTGCTATCCCTGAGACTAGGTAACTGATAAAGAAAGTTTTATTTATTTATTTATTTTATTTTTTTGAGATGGAGTTTCGCTCTTGTTGCCCAGGCTGAAGTGCAATGGTGTAATCTCCGCCTCCCGGGTTCTAGCGATTCTCTTGCCTCAGCCTCCAGAGTAGCTGGGATTACAGGAAGAAAAATTTTCTTTAGCTCTCTGCTGTGCAGGCTGGCAAGTTCAATGGTACAGCTCTGGATTTTGGTGAGGGCTTTCCTGTTGCATCATAACATGGTGCAGAAGGTCAAAGGGGAAGTGGACATGTGTGAAGAGACAAAATCCAAAGAACGCTGTGGTTTTATAACAACTGTTTGTTAACTCATTTTTGTGAGAACTAATTCAGTCTCACCAGAGTGAAAACTACCTCACAAGTGCAAGAATAACACAGAACAATTCATGAGGGATCCATCCCCATGACTCAAACACCTCCAGCTAGGCTCCACCTCCCAACACTGCCATGGTGGAGATCAAATTTCAACATGAATTGTGGTGAGGACAAATTATATCTAAACCACAGCAGTTACCTTCCCCATATAGAGAGCAGTTTGAGTCATCAAAATCATTAAAACACATTTGTGTGTGCATATATATAGTTTATATATATATATACATTGTGTATATACTTTATATATACACAAAATATATAGTTTGTATATATACACAATGTATATATACTGTCTATGCATATATACTTTGTATATATACAATGTATATGTGTATACTTTGACACACAAGTATACACAAAGTAAAAATATGTTACATTGTTCCAAAGAAAAATTCAATCACATAAACATTCTCATTATATTTAACATTACTTAAAATAAAGAAATAAAACATAAAAATTAACCAAATGAGGTATTAATTTTAGGTATCAATATGGCAATTTAAAATAATCAGAATCTAGTATTGGTCAAAATCCAGGGCAGGAAACATCCTCACACTTGTGGGAATATATCTATTGACGCAAAATCCCAGAAGACAATATTTAAGAATCTATATTAAAAGCAATTTTGTAAGAGAAATATATTGTAAGGCAATCATAAGACTCATACAAAAATATTCAGTCTTATGTAATAATCAGTCTTACATAATAATAAAAGCAGAGAAACAACCTAAATATTTGCCAGTTAAAGATTGATTAATTATAATATATGTAAAATGAAATATTCTATATCTACAAAGATAATTTCAGAAATGTAATGAATTATATAATGAATATTTATAATACAGCCTTAGGTTAAAAAATCATATTAAATATATAAAAAAATTTATAGTAAAAATTGAGAATGGGTGAGTAGGAAATACTCATATGGAAGACATTCAGGACCACGAACACCCAAGGTATTCACCTACCCAAAGTAGTAAAAATAAGTTGCATAAATGTGCTCTGTGTAGATGTGCCCTGTTGGGTTGAGTATGTTATATACAGATATGTTCTGTTAAATTAGAAAGACACACTTAAAGTGAGTTATAAACTAAAAAAGGAAATATAAGGCAACTTAGGAATAGGTAGGCAGCCTCTCAAACTTGATAGGGTCTATATATTTAATGAGATCCACTTCAGCAAGCCAATGGCAAGCAATGTCTTGTGAAATTCAAATGAATGAGTTGGTCAGCTGAACACTCTTTTTGATCCATCTTGCTCTTGTCTATATGAACTAAGCACATTTTGCAACTATTATATGTGTGACAATCGCACCCAAGTGTGGTTTGATAGAGCTTACATGATCATTGCAATGGCTAGAAACCTCCTCACATACCACTGGATCCCCAGTCCCTTAGTAAATGAGACAGTACAACTCCCCACACTGTACTTATTCTAGTGCTAATTCCAGTCCAGGTATGAGGTTTCCTCTCATGCTCAGGTATCTTGGGTGTCAACAGATATGTCAGAGCTAAGTACGTTGTGCAAACACATCTCTGCTGTGTTAACTCTATTATATTAAACACATACAACAATTACTGGTGTTTAGTAAATCTGATAATAGTGACCCAACTTTAGGATATTTCAAATATAAATGATTTACAAATTTAGAAAATTTTGAGACTACTCTGGTAATGAATGTTTCCCTCTCTAACACCTTTAACACAACCATCATCTCTTTCCATCTTATACAGGTTGTACTGTTTTTGTGTGTGTGTGTGTGTGTTTTTTTTTTTTTTTTTTGGCTGCATTGGAATATCAGCCCTTCAGACATAGCTTGCCACCTTCTTGAAGTTTACTAAACTGAGTTTCTCATTCCCCATATGAAAGAGATTTACTGTGAAGCTCCTAAAAGTAGAAACAATTAGAGCCTCACCAAAGCTAAGCATGTTTTCTCTTGTGGCTTAGAAAGTTATGGCAGTAACATAAATCAGTAACATAAATCAGAGAATTCCTGTCCAATCTGTGACAAGAGTTTAGAGGATCAGGTCATCTTCACTACTTCACCCAGCACAATGCTGTTAGTACTGCCTGGAGCATAATTCTGGTGAAGCATAGGCTCTAAAGACTGAAAAATCTGCTTTCTACTAGTCCTGACAGATAAAGTATCCAGATATATTATTTGGTAGAGACGGGATTTCCCCATGTTGGTCAGGCTGGTCTCCAACTCCTGACCTCAAGTGATCCGCCTGCCTGAGCCTACCAAAGTGCTGGAATTACAAGCATAAGCCATCGTGCCTGTCCAAGGGTTTTGATATCTATATACGTTCAATAACTTTTTAAAAAAGTGCTCAAAATAACTCTGTGTTGTTCAAACAGGTTTGACAGATTAAACTGAGTACTTCACAAACATACATAACCCATTTCTATAAGAAATTTTGAACTTCAAACAAATAACTTGGCATCTTCCATTTGCATGGACATAGAATTTACCAAAAAACCCCACATTTATTTAACACTCATACATATAGTCTGCAATTTGAGAGTTGTTATCTTTGTTTTATAAAAAAGCAATTAACAATCAAAGACATTGTCTAATCCAAAGCCGTTGATGTAGTCCATGACCAATCTGACTTGACTAGGCCTTCTTTCTAGTTTAAGACTTCTTTTTTTTTTTTTTTTTCCATTATACTAGAGACGAACTTTTGGTCATACAACTGGTTCATAACATAATGCATGCCGGTTTGATGAAAGGAAAAGTTAAAGAAAAGCATTATAAATATTTTTTTTTCTTTGATTCAGAGTACACATCAAGATTTTACATGCTCTAGAACAGGAATTTTCAAAGTTTAAGATCAGTAGTGTTGCCATCAATGGTGAAATTGTTAGAAATGCAAATTCTTAAGCCCCGTTCAAAATCTAACAAATCAGAAACTCTAGCAATGGGGCTCTGAAATCTATGTTTGAACACACCCGCCAGGTAATTCTGATGCATGCTAAAGTTTGAGAATTATTGCTCTGGAACCTTCCATGAGTGATTCACACCCTTCATAGTGTCTTACTCAAACTGTCAAAGTTAAGGATGATTAAACTGAATATGTGCATCTCATATTATTAAAATGGTTTTATTACATACATTCCTGTAAAATTTATGAAAGAGATATAGCTCATTATAATCAGTTTTTCTATCTTAAATGTAGAGCACATTATAATTATGATATTTCATTTATTTCACAATTAAAGTAAAAAATTTCCAATGTCTTGCAATTTCAAAAATTGTTTTTATGTTTATTGGAGCAAATTAAAACAATACTATATTTTAAAGAATGCTTTAAGATGATGATTCTTCATAAAACATTGAAGACGCACACTGCTGTAATTAACCTGGTAGGAATACCTAGCAGGCTCCGTACCTAGTTAACACTTTTGAATTATTTGCATTTTACGTTAAGCATTTTTATATTCTAAAATTATTGTTTACACATTTCAAAAAGTGTAAGTGACCATAAAAACTATTAGCACTTATTAGCAATGTTATAGTAAAAATAACATTTTGAAAAGACAAGAGTATTTTAAATTGTGAATGTGTTTTTGAATAACAGTTTAATCAAAATTTAACATAATTATTCTTAAAAATACAGTAGAAATTATTGAGCCAAATGTTTTTTAGTATATTATGCATAATCACGTTTTCTGATTTATATAAATATTGTCATAAGCACTAATACACATATTTTAAAAGTTTGTGGTATATACATATGCTACTATGTAATTTATAATTTTAATATTTGTGAGATTTCAAAATAACACTTTTTTTAACTCTTCCCATAAGACAAGACTTACGTTAAAAACATTGGATCCCAGATGATTTATAAAACATGTGTTTTGTGTTTTTTTAAAAATAATCAAGTTAAATTGAATTTAAAAACTGGTTGAAGCATACCATACCAGAGTAGAGAAAATAACCCACCATCCCAAAATAACCAATTGCTATGATTTTCACTATATTCAATCAAATTGAAACTCCCACTGTCTGATTCTGTTTCATTTAAAAAGCCCATTTGACTCAAATTAATATTTTCTTGCCTATGTGCATGTTTTCTGATTTGGCCAATGACTTCTGCCAATTCACAGTGACAGTTTTGAATGATGTCATCACTTTTAAAAAATCATTTTTCAGTTCATTGGATTGCAAGTTGAAATATATAGTGAAAACATCATTATGAGAAGCATAATACAAGGCAAGACATTAACAAATACCACTTATAAGTTGTTTCTGCTGAACAACTGTATTGTTCAACAAAAAAAAGATTTTGCTCTATCTTCTCTATATATTTATATTTAAATTGAAACCAAGTAGAATAGTATGGTCCGATGAAGACCATGACTCATTACTTTTACAAACCATTTGCTTTTCATTTCCTCCATTGCAAAAAAAGAAAGAAAAAAAAATAGAAAAAGAAGGCAGGCAGGCAGGAAGGAAGGAAGGAAGGAAAGAAGGGAGGGAGGGATAGAGGAAGGAGAAAGAGAAAGAAAGAAAAAGAAAGAAAGAAAGAAAGAAAGAAAGAAAGAAAGAAAGAAAGAAA
>NC_045437.1:67786605-67808839 GCF_002776525.5 Piliocolobus tephrosceles
AGAAAGAAAGAAAGAAAGAAAGAAAGAAAGAAAGAAAGAAAGAAAGAGAAAGAAAGAAAGAAAGAAAGAAAGAAAGAAAGAAAGAAAGAAAGAAAGAAAGAAAGAAAGAAAGAAAGAAAGAAAGAAGGAAGGAAGAAAGGGAGGGAGGGAGGGAAGGAAAGAAAGAAAGAGAAAGACAGAAAGAAAGGAAGGAAGGAAGAAAGGAAAGGAAAGAAAGAAAGAGAATGAGAGAAAGAGAGAGAGAAGGGGGAAGCATCTCTAATTTGATTTTTAAAACCTCTATAATATGACCTAATTCTCTCTCGAATATAGCTTGATAACTCCCAACTTTTTTTAACAGGTCATTTCCTTGATTAGAATGGCCTCTTCACCTATCAATATACACTTTTTACACAATTCAAACCCTTTCCGTCTGTCAGGGTCCAACTTGAGTCACTTGCAGGATGACTTTTCAGTTTACTTTCAGTGAAGGATTACTCTATTCTTAGTACTTCTATACAGATATCACCAATGTCAGTCTTAAATGGCATTAATTGAATTATTCCTTATTTTATATGTAATCTCCTAATTCATCAACCCAAGTTTTAAGGGAATCAATAGGTTGTGAAGGTTAATGCTTCTTTGATCAATCTCTCTTGGACCAGTCCTCTTTGGTCAAGCTGTGTGATTTTAGCCAACAAATGTGTATTAGTGTCCTCATCTGTAAAATGATGATAAGGAAAATACAGTATTTTGATAGTTAATACATATAAATGGTTGATAAATGCAGCAATTATTGTAAGGGTATATAGGAAGGAACAATGGAATGAATTTTTCAGATCTGAAAAAAAATCATATCTGAGTTGTATTTCCATTAACTAGCCTAAAAATCTCATAATAACCCTGAGTTTTGTTGTGTTTTTTTTTTTTTTTTCCCTCCAACTGATTTTCTTTATCGTAAAATAGAAATTCTGTCTTCACTTATCTCAAAAGTCCATCCTAAGTATGAAATTCTACTGCTACTAGAGTGGAATATTATCAAACCAAGCCAGTCTTCTCTTTCTTCCTCCCAAAAGTGAATATTTGGAAGAGAGGTTTTAATGTTGATTTCTTTTGTCTGTTTTGTTTTGTTTCATCCCATAGATAACTTTGCATTGTCTATGTTCGGCACTTGTGTAAGTTAATCAACTGACAATTCTTATGGGCTAAAATCATGTTCAAAATAGATTAAGGTGTGTGTTTTACAAAGCTTTTTGGATATGCTTTCATTTTACTCCCTCCTTCCTTTCCTATAAAAACAGATAGGTCAGGTGAGCACCATTGGTACCCAATATTTTGCAAGTGGAGATCCTAATCTATCGTGTTTTAAAAAATCACCTTTTCTAGGAAGACATAGTCTTCAGGCTTTTCTTTTGGTTAACATTTGGTTGCTTCACGACCAAACAATGAAAACAAACGAACAAAAAGGCCTCCCTTCCACCAGGGTGAGGCAGTCCTGTACAAGGCCTCATAGCTTGGCAAGTGAAAGGCTGATTAGGTATCAGGCCCCTCTCATTTCTTCTGACAGGGACCTTTGTGCGGTGCAGAACTGCACATCAGTATGCACCATCCTCAGGACATCTTTTTTATATCTTTATGCATTTCTTTCCATTCCATGTAGAAAACTGACCTTAACTATATATTCTTAATCCATGTCTATTTTCAAGTATAGCTTTTCAAAAAGTATAAATTTAGGATAGAGTTTTGTTGGAAATGAGTGAAAACTTCTTGATCATCAGAATAACAAAATACTGAAATATTTGGCACCTTGGGAAATGTCTAACAAGAAAATAATTGACTAATCTACCCATTTTAGTTGAAGTATAGGTGCTAAATTAGATAACGTGCTTAATCCTTTTTATAGTTCTGTTACTTAGATCTATTTCAGTCTAAAGGAGTACACCCAAATGACTGAGATACTGTTCAGTTATAAATGTGCTTGAATTAGCTCTGGGGACAGACATTTTGGTAGGTAGGAGAGAGATTTTCAAAAATCTCCAGTTTTATGGTTTCTGGTATAATAGTAACATTTTATTTTCATAATGCAGATTGAATTTACTCAATTATTTGATTATGCAAAAATGAATTTTGGAGAGCATTACACTTTACATTTTTCCAGTAAGAAACTTAAAAGAGAGAAAAGTTGAAACACAGCTACTTGAGATTTGATAAATATATATTGGGTGATTTTCTGGTTATATTTTAAAAACATTGTTCCTGTTTTCATGTACACATTTGGACAAAATAACTGCACATATTTATTATGTATATTTTAAATGGGAGAAATACCATTAAAGTCCATGGAATAAATATATATCATTTTAAAAATTATTTATCTGGAAACCTCAAGAGCTTTTTGCTGCTATTTCATCTGTCAGTTAAATTTGTTGCAGTGCTATAAATAATAGTTTGTGATATTATTATATAAAGTAGCTATGAAAATATGTACAATTTACTTGTAAGAATGATCAAATCAATAAATACATAAGGGTATATCCTGTCTTGATCAATGTATGTAACTCTATAAGTGCTAATCAGCATTTTGCTTATACTTTTATAGGAAAATATACACACTAATTTAACATATGCTGTTTCATTCATTTCTAAAAAGTGATTCATGTGTCACATTTTTAATGTGTACAGATTCACACATAAACAGAGTAGGGTTTAAAGAATTTGGTAGACTCCTAAAACAATTTATTATTGAAACATTATAAAAAATAATAAGACAATCTAAAATTAACCCACCAATTTGTTTGAATACACTGGTCAAAATATGCAGACATAATACACTAGTATTAATTTGTATTAAAGAATACTTCTTTTTGAATAATCACTGTTTTTTTCCTAATACTATTTAAGGTTTTACATTTTCTATCATTTTTTTTTCCTCAAAGATGATATAAAATTAGACAGAGTTAAGTAATACTTCAGAGGCTATTCTATGGAAAGTTTGTATAAGCATGTCCTTAAACAATTTAAGTGTATGACCTAGTACTTGGACAAATCTGTAGAAAATTTATCTTGGGGATTCCATTCTTATAGTTGTTTCTTTCTTACCAAATCACCTGATTTCCAGAAAAATAGACTGAATATATCCAGAAACATCCCCATTCTAAACATACCAAAATAATAAAATAGACATACTTTACAACTTTAAAAATTATGGAAAGGAAATAATGTCCCAATACCTTAAACAAATGATGATGCCAATTAGGCAGCTTACTGTAAGAGTCTGTAGTTAAGGGGAATAAGTTACAGGTTGAGATTTAAGTTTGAGAAATGACAATATGTAGAAATTACTGTTTATATAGAATAAGGTTAGACTTTAGAGGGAAAAATGAAAATAGGGAGAATAACAACAGCCAGAATTGAGCTCAATTCTTCAATATTTAATGCTTAGATAGAGGAAGAGGAGGAGGTAACAACAAAAACAACCTGAAAAGACATAACTACAGAAATTGAAGAAAATATTAAAAGAGGGAAGCATCAACAAACGAACAAACATGGAGTGCTTTCATAGACGAAGCTTTACTGTGTCAAGCATTCCAGAGATGTTAAAGTAGACTATTGAGACAAAGAACTGACCATCAGATTTAGCAAAATGGAAACCAATGGTGAAACTGAAAAGACAGTTTCATGAAAGCAAAGAACATAGAAAGAAACACAATATGACTGTTTGGCTAATGATAAATACACTTTAGGCACACGTAATTATAAACTGAAGTGATACCAGTTGACCTAATTATATAATTTCCTATAGATATATAATATACAATTAATATTCTGTACCTATTTTTCCCCTGAGTGAGTAAAGCCACATGTATTAACTTGCCAGGGCTACCATAACAAAATGCAACAGACTGTGTGGCTTAAACGACAGAAATATATTTCACACAGTTCTTAAGGCAGAAATTCAAGATCAAGCTGATGGCAAGTTTGGTTTCTCTTGAGGCCTCTCTTTTAGGTTAGTAGAGGACTACATTCTTGCTAAGTCCTTACATAGCCTCTTCTATATGGTCTCTCTCTCTCTCTCTCTCTTTATAAGGACACCAGTCATAATAAAGGGCCCCACCCTTGTGACCTCATTTAACTTTAATTGCCTCCTTAAAGGCCCTGCTTCCAAATTTAGTCACACCAGGGATTAGACATTCAACTGATAGCTTTTGAGGAGGAACCAGTTCAGCCCACAATAAAATAAATAGTTGAATTTAACTAGGATTGGGTATACAAAAAAAAAAAAAGTGGCAGAAATAAAGGAGTAAGGCTATTTTTAATGAGGTTGGACTACAGGATCTAAATTTAGGAGTGGGGAAAAAAGTTTTGGGGAGCATATAAGATGTAGACTTACAATGAATTTCTTAATGAAGGAGAAAAATTGTTACATAGTGGTATTACTGTGATCATAATAGGTAACAGTTACTGAACACCTACTGTGTGTCAACTGGGCTCATAACAATGCTGTAACAAAGGACTGATATTGATCCCATTTTACAGATGAAGATACTGAGTCACAACATAGTTCAGAAATGTTCAAAGGTAACATATTCAGAGAGCAGATGATGCAAAATGTGAAGAATGTCAGCCTGAGCCTAGAGAAAGAAAAAGAAGAGAAGTCCACGGAAAATAATTCTCAAAATCAGTTCTACTGAAGTAGCAGCTTTATTGGGCATAAAAAGCTACAAAGCTGATCATAAAAATGGTTGGCTGAATTCAGAATGAAGAAATAAAAATGGTTTGGGAAGAAAAGTTGCTGAGGGTCTAGGGTGATGGGTGGGGATGGATCGTCTACGTAAATAAGCAGTCACAATGATGATGATAGAAGAGGGTGTTAATGCTTCATTAATCAGTAAACAAGCCCACTTAGACAAGTGTGTAGAGGACATGACAGACAATTTAAAAAAACACATATAACCAGCAAGTTTGAAAATATTTCATCTCCACAGTGATCAAAATGTCCAAATTAAAACTTACATTTAAAAATAGATGACTTTCACAAGTTGTAAGAATGAAATTCTCAAGTATGGCTTGTGGGAGGAGGGCTTGGTATGTATATCTATTATTCCAGTAATTCCACTCCTTGAAACTCACCATATATAAAGCATCAAAGATTGAGAAAATGACTTATGTACAAAGGTATTTACAATATTATTTATGATATAAACAATAGAAAAATTAAATGTCCCAAAATAAAAAAAAAATTAAATAAAATAATATCCCATTTCAAAACTGTAATTTTGAGGAATTTTAACATGGATGAAAACATATCTTAAAGAGTAAAATGCCAAATTATGTATATTCCTTAATACAGAATTTTGAGGGAAAAGATATATGTATATATATGTATATATGAACTCATAGAAAATAAATAAATAAAATATGCCAAAATGATCTTTGAGTAAGGTATTATTGGGGATTTTTTTCTATACTCTTTATATTTTTCTGTATTTTTCAAATTTTATACAAAGAGTGCATACTATATAAACCTAAAATGTATATATTTATGTATAATCATTCAAAAATACTGGCTAGGAATATGAAAATTATTAATTTATCTATTGAATTAAATTTGAGAATAGATTGAAGCAATAAATATGAAGAATAGGAGTAGAAAAAGGATAAGTAGCCAAGAAATAATAATGTTAAAGGCATAATAAATATCAAAGTATCAAAAATTAGCAACACCCTCTTCATAGCATATTCATTATAAGTATGTTTGTAGACAGCAAAAATCATAGGTTATATCACATTTAGTTCTGTAAGCTGTAAAAGGCCAATTAAGAGATACATAAGTCCCAGTTGAGTACTGCTATGTGTTGGCTCACAGATTTAGTTTATATAGAGATTTTATATTAACTATTCCAGCAATGAGTAGCCTTTGTTGAATTTCCCCAATCTTTCTTTTTTGCATATGGAAAAATTTATCTTTCTCTCTTTGTATGTGTGTGTTATGTATGAGTGTGTGTGTTTGTGTGTGTGTGTGTGTGTGTGTGTGTGTGAGAATCTAACCAGCCCCTCAGGACTTCTCAACTTTGTAAGTAGACTTGTATATGAAAGGTTGAGAGGATGACTGTACTTCACTGTTACATTCAGAATCAGCAGCTCTACATTTCCCTCTTTTCTTTTCAGTCTATTTTGTATATTGATATATTAGAGGAGGAAGGAAATCTAGGTCTTCTGGTTTACATTGTCAAGCTACATAACAAAAACAGAGAGGATCACTGAAAAAAAATATTTATTAGGTAACAGGGCATGGCAATGAGAATATGCATGCCATAGTAAACTATGTGCATATTCAGGAAGGTTAAGAAAGACAAAAGTTTTTAAAGGAAAAATAAGGAAGATTATATAATTGTTTTGAGAATAGTGTCTTTTGATACAAAGATCAGTAACAAGGGTGATGGTAGTTTGACGTGAGATACAGTTGCCTCAGAAAAATATTTCGTGTGTAAGCTTGTGATGACCTTTGTGCAAATCTGTGGGTTGCACAGTCTTTGGTGATAGCTCTTGTTAGGCATTTATGCATAAAAACTCCCTTTTCATAGCCTTCCCTAGTTCTATTTGTCAAGTGTTTTGCTGTGTTTTGTTTTCAACACAAGTGACTCCACTTTGACTCTGATAGCTTTCACATTTTTCCCTTTTGATCAAGATACTTCTTCAAAAGCATCACTGATAAATCATCCTGTAGTTAGGTTTTGATGTTCCTCAGTGCCAACATGAATTTGTCCAGGGTTACTGGTCTGGTTCCATGTTGGAGGGAGTAAATGGCACTAGTAGTATCAAAACCCTTTTATCCACATTTGAATAACAAGGGAAGTTTGAAGAGAATGCCTCTGAAGCTAAATCCAACCAGAGTCCATCATTAAGGTTAATTTTTTCTGTTTCCTAGCTTTTTGCAATCATCTTTAAGTGCTGGACCAGCATTAGACTGTTAGGAGTTGTATTTCTATAAAAAATTAACTAGTAACACATATAAGGTTTAAAAAAAGAAAATACTAAGTAAAACTAGTAGTAAGATAACAATCCCAGTTTACAAATTGTTTTGAGCTATGAACTTCAGTTTAAAGGCAACCAATTGAATAGAGCAAGTAACTGTTATCCTGTCAAGTGAAAAAGGTACACACATTAAGAGGGGTGAGTCTCACTGTGATATGAAGTCTTGTTCTGATATCTTGGGAAAACCTGTCTACGTGTAAAAACATCAACTTTTCATCCCGGCTTGCAGTTTGAATGTCTATGGTTATGGTCATGGGCATCTTGGTAAACTTTCTGTGTGGCCCATACATCAGGCACAAGACATGCTTCTTACAATGTATCTAGTTGTAGCACATAATATTTTAGTAACAGTGCAGTTCCTAATTTTAGTAATTTCATGGAAGAAATTTGGATTGGAGGAATCCGAAAGAATTCAGTATCTAATTTTTTCTATATGTAGATAAAACAAACTTGAAAACAATGTACAGAGCTGCAATTTAAAACATGTTTTATAGCTTTCTTTAGAAACATAACTTTTCCTCTCTTCATTGAACACATACGATTCTCAGATATAAAATTTCTTGAGGCTAGGAAGTCAAACTAATGTAGGCTCTAGCATATACCTAGAGTCAAGGTTCCTCAGCCTGTCAGCAAGTGACAATTTTTATCTACTCACTATAAGGCAGAGAAATCTTGAAGTCAGGCATTCTATACATTTTCAAAATGCTATTTTAGTGAAAGCCTTGCAAATATAATTAGTGTTATATTTTATATTGCTATAAGGAGAGACCAGATATTTATTGGACTTATGTGAATAACCATATTGTCATAAGAATATTCATGAATAGTTTTTGAATATTGAAGGAATGAAGTAGGGAGAAAAGGTAAATGCTTTCATTTTTGTTAATAAAGTATACTTTATTAAATTGTTATAAACTATAGAAAGCTAAAGAGAAATTTTCTTATATCTGGAAAATAAAACATCTAAGTAAAGAATGAACAATGTTTTAAATACAAATCACAAAAACATTATCTTCATCACTATTCAGTCTCAAGTAATTAGTTTTTGTTTTGCTTTATCTTGATTAGTGGCTTCATGAATCCATCAGTTTCTTCATTAGAGTTTTGAAAAAAATTTATTTAGTTCATTGACCTTAAAGTTATTAGAAATCTATGCTCAAGAATATTTATTAGAGTCTTTTCCATTAAAAAAAAATTGAACTGTAACTGATTGCAGATGCTTTTAAAGAAAAATCAAAACAATAACTGTGGATGACAAAAACTTAGAATAGCCATGGTTAAAATCTGATTAAAGTTTATTATAATTAGCAATAGACAAGAAACGTTAGTTATTTTGTGGCATGTAATATAATATCCAGAATTTCAACTAATGAAAGATTTCTGAGAGTTTTGTACAATTTTGGACCATTCCTGTTAATACTGTATTCATAAATGTGTCTAAAAGATGATATAGTATCACTTATCTTTTGACAATGTTTCTTATACAATTTGCAAAGCAAGTCTAATGATTTAATACATATATAAGATTATATGAGAGATACATCTCTGAGAATGTCAAAAGTCCCAACTGATAAATCTCAAAGTTAATTTTAGTCAAAAAGACATAATATAGAACTTTGGTACTGAAAGGCCTGCCAAATACGTCAAAAGCGTCAAAACATTTGGTTAAAACAGGATTCCAGGTAACTGTTAAACAACAGTCATTCATTTAATCAGGGTGATAATTACAAGACTTTATAAGAAATACAGAAAGTTACGTGAATTAAAAAAATAATCCTTAATACATGTAAAGCTCAGTTTTCCTGAGTAATCAAAAACCTAATAATGACAACACAGGAAATTATCTTGATAAAAGATAAAACCTTTGTTTTTAGGCCAGTTGCTAAAAAGGTAAAGGCAAACCTCCTGTAGTGTGATTGCTGCTCCCTATGGGAAGCTCATTTAGATAATCTGGAAGCTGAACCTGTTGAAAAGGGTCCTTTGATTCAACCAGACACAAGAGGAATATGTGTCCAAGTTAATGAGCATACATTATATTATAGAGGAGTGTAAATGAGAAAACTAGTACCCTGTGTAGGAAAATACATGGCTTCTAGTAACAACGTGAGAAGGTTCCTGGTTATATGGAGCAATTCTGACATACCAAGAAAAGTCAAGAGTACAGAATCAAGTTACACTAGAGAAACCAATCGTAGTGTATAAACCATGATAAGCATTCCTGCATCTGGTCAGAACAGTAGAGTTAGAAAAAAGTTCCAGGAACTGATTAAAATGTTGAAAGACAGAGTTATCATCTTATACCTTCTCAAGGGAAGAAAGAGCTGAGGCAATGATGTATGACCTAAAAATCATGTGTTGCAACATACAAAAAAAGTTGAACTTTTGAGATATAAATCTGAATAGCTTTAAGATGAAAACTGTCTCAAGAAAAAGAAATCATTATTTTAAGTAAAAAACACAGCATTTGCAACCTGAAATTAATGAAATTAAATGAAAACTGTAAACCAAAAACCTCTTGTAATTTTTAATAATAGATTATTATTTTAAGAAAACATTGCTGTTTTAACATTTTAGTTTTGTATTAGTGTATTTTTAATATTAAAGCTCAATCTTTGGAAACATGTATATGTTTTTTTCTAATGATAGCCAACTTGATTACACAAATTCTTTCCATAAATTTATCCTTCATGAAGTTAATAAAGGCTAGAACTGTGACAACATGGTTGAAGGTTTTGCCTTGTCCTATACTTTTCATTTTTTAAATAACTAGCCATTGTACTTCAGGTCAAAATTTACCACACAAGGTTATTTTTATATAAAAATGTTTTTCAAACTTTGTTCTTGTTCTTTCTTTCTTTTTCCCAAAAATACAACTTTAGACCTGTAACTATTTTTACATTTCTCTCTCTCTCTTTACCTACTGTTTTCTTTTTTACTTTGTTTCTATTGCTCTTCCAAATTTACTTTTTGAAACAGCTTTATAACCTTTGAATTTAAGTGAAATTTTTAAAAGTAAGAACACATTTTAGTATCTTTTTTATAAATATAAATATCTTAATTTTTTAAACTTTTGATTCTTTTGTAATAAAATTAGCTTAAAACACAAACACATTGTATAACTGTACCAAAATATATTTTTAATACTTTTATTCTGTAAACTTTTTTCTATAATTATTTTTTTATTTTTTAAGCTTTTTTGTTAAAAATTAAGACTTGAACACATACACTAGCCTAAGCCTACACAGGGTCAGGATCAATATCACTGTCTTCCACCTTCATATCTTGCCTCACTGGAAAATTTTCATAGGCAATAGCATGCATGGAGCTGTCATCTCCCATGATAACTATACCTTCTTATGGAATACCTCCCGCTGTTGTTTTTTACAGTTAAATGTATTTTAAAATACGTAGGAGTACAGTCTAAAATAAAGGTAAAAATTATAGCATAGTAGATACATAAACCAGTAACATAGTCATTTATCATTATCAAGTATTATGTACTATACATATTTGCATGTACAGTTTGATTAGTTTGGATACATGTATATCCTCATGACACCATTACCACAAAGTAATAAGCACATTCATCATCTCTGTAACTTTTCTTGTGACCCTATGTGTTGTGTGTGTGTGTGTGTTATTGTGTTACGAATACTTACAAGATCTACGTTTTTTTTGAGGGACAGGGTGTCTCTCTGTCGCCCAGGCTGGAGAGTAGTGGCACAATCGTAGCTTACTGTAACCTCAAGCTACTGGGCTCAAACAATCCTTCTGCTTCAGCCTCAGTAGCTGGGACTACAGGTATAGGCCGCCATGCCCAGCTGACTTTTTTCATTTTTTGAAGAGACAAGGTCTTGCTATGTGGTCCAGGCTGTTCTAAAACTCCTGGCCTCAAGCTGTCTTGCTGTCTTCCTGCCTCAGCCTGCAAAAGTTCTGGTATTACAAGTGCAAGCTACCAATCCTGGCCATTATTTTCTCAACAAGTAAAAGTGCATAATACCATATTGTTAACTGTGGGCACTACGTTGTATTCTTAATCATCCTGCATAACTGAAACTTTGTACCTACTGAACAACAGCTTCCTGTTACTTCCCCTTCCCCAAGCCTCTGGTAACCAACATTTTATTCTCTTCTTCTTTGAGTTTGACTATTTTAGGTACTTCATATAAGTGGAATCTTGCAGTGTTTGCTCATCTGTGACAGACTTCTTTCACTTAGCATAATGTCCTCCAGCCTCATCCATGGTGTTGCAAATAAGAGGATTTCCCCTTTATGTTTAAGGCTGGGTAATATTCATGTGTGTGTGTGTGTGTGTGTGTGTGTGTATCACATTCTTCTTATTCATGTATCAATGTGCATTTGGTTTTTTTTTCTATATCTTGGCTATTGTGACTAAAATTACAATGAACATTGGGGTGCAGTTGTCTCTTTGAGATCCTGATTTCAATATTTTGGATAGATGCCCATAAATGGGACTGCTGGATCATATGGTAGCTATGTTTTTAATTTTCTGAGGAACCACTATACTGTTTTCTGTAGTAGCTGCACCATTTTACATTGTCACCAATGCACAAGGGTTCCAATTCCTCCACATCATCACAAACAATTGTTATCTGTTTCCTTTTTGATAATAGTAATCCTCAAAAGTAAGTTATCTTTAAAGATTATCCATAAAACTCACTGTGGCTTTCATTTGCATTTCTCTGATAATTGATGATGTTGTGTACCTTTTCGTATAACTGGTGGCCATGGGTATGCCCTCTTTGAAGGGATACATTTTCAATTGGATTATTTAGTTTTGGAGTGTTTTGCTTGTTTTTGCTATTCAGTTGCAGGAGTTTCTTATATATTTTGGATCTTAAGCCCTTATCAGGTAAATGGTTTACAACGATTTTCTCTCATTCCATTGGTTGCTTTTTCACTCTGTTGATTGGATCCTTTACTGTGCTGAAGCTTTTTAGTTTGTTGTAGTCACACTCACCTATTTGTATTGCCTGTGTTTTTGGTGTCATATCCAAGAAATCATTGTCACGTCCAGTGACAAGAAGCTTTTCTTCTATATTTTCTATATTCATTAATCCATTTTGAGTTGACTTTTTGTGTGTAATGTAAAATAGTAAAATGTTCACTTTTATTATTTTGCCTGTGGATGCCCAGTTTTCTTAATACTACTTGTTGAAGATTGTATCCTTACTCCATTCTGTATACTTGGAAGCTTTGTCAAAGATCAGTTGATCATGTATGTGAGGGTTTATTTCTGAGCTCTCTATTCTGCTCCATTGGTTGTTAGGTTTTCCTTTATGTTAGTACCATAACGTTTTGATTATTATAGTTTCAATAATATATTTTGAAATGAGGAAGTGTAATGCCTCCAGCTTTGTTCTTTTTTCTCGATATCACATTGACTAATTTGGGTATTTTCTGGTTCCATATCAATTTTAAGATTGTTGTTTCTATTTCTATAAAAAATGCCGATGAGACTTTAATGGCGATACCAATGAATCTGTACATTGATTTGGGCAATATAGATATTTTAACAAAGTAATTGTTCTAGTCCATGAACACAGATTGTATTAAATACCTAAGAACAAACTTAGCCCAATAAGTGAAATATTAGTAAATTGAAAGCTTTGAAATGTTGAGAAAACAAATTAAAGACACAAATAAATGTTCTTTTTTCCCTACAATGTAGAGACTACTTTTCTGGTCTATAGGTGGATAGGCTGCTATTATTCATGATCTTCTCCTTAAAATTTCAAATTAAAATCATTAAAATTTTCAAATTCAAAAGGCAGGAAGAGATGTTCTCCTTTCTACTACTTTTTGAACCACATCCTTTCCCCAAAGAACAGACAATGCCACTTGGTGCCTGAATAGAGGTGGGAAAAAAAATTGGGGGAAGGAAAGAGAACATTGGGAAACATAAACCAAGTTAGTATTTCAATTACAATAACCTGCCACTCCTGCAATAACCTCCCCCACCCTCCCCAGGATACCATAAATTGAGAAAACTTTGCTTATTATCTTGGGGCTAAATTGATCTGTAAAGGAATTAGGGATTTGGTAATATCCACATAAATTGCTTCTCTGAGCCTAGCTGCATTTCTAATGGAAAGGAGGTCTCGATCTTTGTGTTTTTTATTTGATCCTATCTGGAGGCTCTAATCCATTCCAGGAAGTTTCTAGAGGGTTTAGATTAAATCCGGGTTTTCTAGAGCTTCTCAAAGATATTATCAGTCATATCCTCTATTTACATACAAGTCAACTGGACATTTAGGTGTAACCAGAATGCTTTACAGACTTGTGAGAACCTCATGGGAGAGGCCATGACTCAGAAAAAGCTTCCTGTTAAATACTGAATCTGCTCAAGTAACAGACTTACTGCCCTCCCTGTGAGCAGAACCTGACCACCATGTTATGATATCCTCAGCATCTAGCAGAGCTCCTGGAATATATTACATCTCAATATATGTTTATTGAATTGTTTTAGAAATAAATTTAATTATTCATGTATTCCCTAAATCAAACCTTTACTCTCAGTGCAGCTTTGCAGTCATTTTTAGAGAAGTTCTTTTTACAACAATTGAGCTATGGAATCTTGGTGCTTTTGGATTTTATTGGCACAGTCAACCCAGTGTAAGTTTGCTGGTTCATATGCTAAGATACCTCCTGATTCCCACAGGGAAGCAAAGTGATTCCCAGAACATAGAATTGCGCTATTATTCTTACTCCCTTTACTTATTCTGAGAGCAGCTCAGAATCTAGGCATTAAAGGAAAACCCCAAATTTCAAACACAAAAGTGACAAGAACTTTCATTTTCTTGACATTCTCCTGGGGGAACAGTGGCTGTTATTAAGGTGAATTTGACAGCACTGACTGATTGTCAATTTTATTTATAGAGTACAATGGCCCCCACTTTCATTTTATTCTTACCAAGGACCCTTTACGATTTGACTATTTTTTTACCCACTCTTCATTTCACCCACCCCCATGTATCCCTCCTTCCATCCTCCAAATAGTTGACAGATTTGGAAAGGGGATAGTTTAATCATATGCCAGTTTCAGTGGAAGTCAATTTTTATTTCATTTCTTCTGTGCTTCACTGCTGGCCAGGCTTTTTAAAAATTCTTTTCTCTTGCTCTGTAAATAATAGCCAATTCAGCTCTTTCTGACTTAAATGAAAACCTATTCTTTGCAATGCCTTTGTTTTATTCCAACCTTAGTGATGTTCTGACCCATTCATTTTATTTGATTTAGGGCCTGCAGATTTCCAGTTAGACAAAGGCACCCTAGAACCCAGGTGAATCTCCAGAAGTCTTTGAACTCAATCCAAAGCAAACATAAAAGCTCAGCTCTAGACATGCAGTACCTGTCCTTTAAAAGTTTAAGAAAATCCAAAGTTATGTTTATAGGAAGTACTGTTTTTCCCAGTCTTTTACTGGAAATAAATAAATCTACAAGGTGAAAAAAAGAGTAAAATGAATACTATATGACCTTTACTTCATTTCATCATTTGTCAACATCTTGCATATTTGCTTGCTATCATGTTTGTTCTCACTCACTGTGTAAGTTATCTATCTTTTATCTATCATCTATCTACTCTAATCTATCTATCTATCTATCTATCTATCTATCTATCTATCTATCTATATCATCTTTCTATCATCTATCTATCAATCATCTATTATCTATCTATCTATCTATCATCTATCATCTATCTATCCATCTGCTTATCTATCTTGGTGAGCAATTTAAAAAGTCATTCCAAATGTGGTACCTCGCCTCAGGAAAACTTACACAAAACACTGTAGACATATAGGTTGGTTGTCAAGTACCTGACAAACTTATTTAAAGCAAACAGAAAAACATCTACATAAGGGTTAGTGTAGCTGGAAAGTAATACACTTGACAAAATTAAGTCTGCTAAAAATGTTAAGTTTTAATTTAGTGAATCATTTGTGTGATGTGTGTGTTTGTGTTTCTGTGTATGTGTGTGTGTGTGCATGTGTGCTGTTTGCACGTGTATACCAGTAGTCTCATTTTGTTGATTTGGCACTATATGGAAATAGACCACACTTGCATGAGATATATACATGTATATACAAAGATTTGGCAGGTGAACTTAAAGCACATATAAAAGTTAAAATAGCAAAGGCACAAAAGAAATGTGTTTCTGGATTTTAAAATGCATCCCTTGCCAATTGCTTCTAAACCCAAGAGAATTGAGTTAAAGCTAAACTGGCACTTTGCCATGACATGAAGAAAACTAGGGCTCTGATGAAGTTTGACATGGCAGCACTTGCATCTCCTGAGGGACTTCCATATACTGCTTTTCCTTCCTGAGGTAATATGCATAAGGCTGCATTAAATTATATTTTCTGTCCCCGTCCTCCATACTGCAGAAATGTAGTTAAGCACAATGCAGCACAGAAGGGAGGAGAGTAGTAAAAGTTAGTTTGCTGACTAAGAGATGTGTGTGGAAGGGAAATCGAATATCATTATTAGAAAGGCAGCTACAGCTCCTTGGAAATGAATGAATATCTTTTCTTTCTGAGTATCTGTTGGTGGCACAGTTTCTTTTCCAATAACTAATGTGTGACTAGAATTGTTTAATCCCCATAGCAGCCTGATATTCCTCACCTTTCTAAATCTGGAGCAACCACCCTAAGAATAAATGAGAGGCCAGTGAAATAAGGGAAAAGTAAATTCATACAAATCTACACTAGGAACATGAATTATGAAACTACTCAAGAGAGGTCAAGTGCGTGTCTGACCTGATGTAACTGATAGGCACCATCTCAGTGACAGCCTTAGCTTCCATCTTCACCAACTGGGCTTTCTAGCCACCTCCTAGGGGAAAATCTCTGGCTCACAAGGTAGACTTTGAAATGGATTACTAGGGATGTATTTGACAGAGATAAAGGAACATGCAGCAGTAGCCTGACACCTTAGACACCATCTTCCTCCAGGTTTGTCTGGAGGAGTTCCCCAGTCTGCAGTCTACGTAACGGAGTGCTTAGTGATGGCTCTCTCTCTTTCTCCCCTCTTCTCCTTCACCCTCTTGTTCCCTCTCCCTCTCATCACTCTCTTTCGAAGCCCTTGTAGTGTTTATTTTGAATAAACTAAAAGGAAGGTCCAAATATAACTTTTGTAATCAGCATCTCAAAAGCAAAAGCACACACAAGACACCATGTCTTTTTGTTTAAGCACAGTAAAGCCAGAAAGCATAGAACTTCATAGATGATAAATATTTATTTCAATTAGTAAAAAACATATCATTGTTATCTACCACAATCAATGTTATTATGTGTAGCCCCAGCCTTGAATTAACTTAGAGCATATTTTGATATACATTTACATAGATACACAAAGTAGATATAGTACACAAAAAATGTGTCACAATAAATAGTAACAACTAGATTACTTGCCTATGTCACTCTTCTTTGCACATCAACAAGTAATTTCTTGAAGGGCAGACATGGTGTGTTATTCACATTTATTCTTTGTATAATGTAGGTTTTATTAACCCCCTAATAAAGTGATATAGTTTGGATATTTGTCCCTTCCAAATTTCATGTTAAAATGTGTTGAAAGTGGGCCTAGTGGGAAGTGTTTGGGTCGTGGGGGCAGATACCTCATGAATGAGTTGGTACTGTCCTGCAGTAATGAGGGACTTCTTATTCTATTAGTTTACAGGAGAACTGGGAGAGCTGGTTGTGGGAAAGAGCCTGGCACCCCCTACACCCCATCTATTTTGCTCCTCATCTTGCCTTGCAACACACTGGCTCCCCTTGCATTCTGCCATGAATTAAAACTTCCTGAGGTCCCCACCAGAAGCTGAGCAGATGCCGGGACTATGCTTTTTGCATAGCCTGAAGAACCATAAGCCAAATAAACTTCTTTATGAATTACAAAGCCTCAGGTATTTCTTTAGAGCCATGCAAAATAGACTGATACATAAAGATTGTTTGTTTAAAAATAAAATATATTATAGGTATTGTATGAGTAGTATCAACCAAATAGTCTATTGAAATTCATAGGCAGGGTCGGGCATGGTGGCTCACACCTGTAATCCCAACACTTTGGGAGGCTGAGGTGGAGAGACCACATGAGGCCCAGAGTTTGAGACCAGCCTGACCCTGTCTCTACTGAAAATACAAAATTAGCCAGGCGTGGTGGTGTGCACCTGTAATCCCAGCTACTCAGGAAGCTGAGGCAGGAAAATCGCTGGAACCCAAGAGGTGGATGTTGCAGTGAGCGCTGCCCTCCAGTCTGGGCGACAGAGTGAGACTCCATCTCAAAAAAAAAGAAATTCAAAGGAGGAAGACAAGATTATGGATGCAAATGCTTGGGAAATACTTCACAGAGAAATAATAGACTTTAAACAAGAAATAGAAAGAGCAAGAAAACTTGAAAGTTGTTCCATAGAAAGGTCTCTCCTAGGTGAAAGTCTAAACAGATTGAAGTGAATGGTTTGGAAGTTTCATAAAATAGATCTTTTCATAGCAAATTAAATGTTTTGTTTGTTTAATGTCACCTAAGAGAAGTTCTTGAGAGGGAGAGAAACTTATTAGAACTGTGTTCTAGGAGCAAGAGAAAAAGGAGTCTAAAATAATGCAGAGACTTCAGGCTTCCTTTGACTAGGAAGTGTGATGATATCATTAAGCCCTACAGGAGAATATAGTTAGAGCAAGCTGGTAAAGAATATAAATTTGGGTTGATTCATGCTGAACTCTTCACTAGAAAATAAAGGATTCAGGACTGTTTGACATAGAAGTCAATGCTGGAATATAGTTCTTGAAACAGTTACATAGAGTTAATGGTCTATTTGTGTCACATTATCATGGTAGGCTCTTTTCTCTCTTCTCTCCTTTACTCTATTCACTTCTAACGGCCTCCATTAGTACCATGTTGACTTCTGGACTGCACAAATCGTAAGACAAAGTAGTTTCTTCTGCAGATCCACCTGCTTGTTCTGAAATGTGCAGTTGGATATTAAAATAAATGAACATTCACAGCTTCTTTTGCAGTCCTGTCATACCCATATATTTTATTACTTTAGTGCAAATATCACTGGGTAAGCTTTTCAGAACAAGTGCTTTTACTGTTAAGAACATCTGCCTTGTGACCTTGTCATTTTTAATTATTCAACTTTAAACCTCACTGTTTTGGCCACTCTCCTTTCCCAGTTTAATATTTGATGTTATGAATATTTTCTTGTTTAATTATAAACAGAAGATTTTTTCCCATACATTACTTGTTCCTCTTACTGTTGTCTGTTTTAAGAGAAGCAAGTGAATCAAAATATTTGGTGAAATACATTACCAAAGGCATATTAAACACTGGCATAAAACTGAGACCTAAGAGGAAATTCTAGACCCTACTCTGTAGGTTTTAGTATTAAGAAATTGACCTCTCCAAAGGAACTAAAGCCTTTTGATATATACAACTATATGATGCATTCCACTTACTCCTTATTCGTATCTAAATGAACACATGTAACAGAAGAGTGTCGAAGGAACCTCTGCTATGTACAAAACATCAGAAAACTATCACAGCTATCATGGTGGTGGCAGCATTTATTTCTTTTCTGCAATGTGTAGCCAGTCATATTAGATTCTTAAGAAGAGGAGCAAATATACTGCTGCATTCTAGCAAAACACAATTTCTCTGTCTCAGGCTGCCAACGTTCATAGTACCATAGCTGGACTATTAAAATGACTCACTTAAAACATATTATTGAAAGGCTAAGAGGGTTAAATATATTTGGGATGAATTGTAAACTCTTTCATGCATTTGTGGGTTTTTTTTGGGGGGGTTGAATAAAATTTGTAGTGATGGAGATGTTCTTTGAAAAATCTGAAACTGTTTTTCTCTACTTGGGTCAAAGTAAACCTTAATAATCCAAAGGACACAGAAAGTTTTACAGTAAAAGCTTGATAAACAAGAGAATGAGAAAATAGGCTGTTATTATCAAAAAATAACCTGGACTTTAATTAATTTTTTTCATAGACTGAGGCTATTATGTTCCCTGAGGACTCACCTTTTTCACTGTTTCATCTTAGCTCAATGGTTTCCTATTTATATTAAATGGAGAAACACTATAGCTCTTTTTTTCTCCCTGCAAAGGCTACTTGTTCTTTAATAAGGATATGGTAGTGGTTTCTTTGTGAAGTTAATTGACTTTCTCGCTGTGCACATAGAACCTTAAAGCTAAAGTAATAATTTTAGATAAATAATGAAAGTTCCTTAACTTTATCAAAGTATACTTTCAAAAGACATTGGTATTTCATCTGATATAGTACTAGTAAAGAAAATTCTTTACCTATTAAAATATTGTAGAGCAAACATTGTTTATAAATCTGTTGTTTAAAAGTCTAAACACATTTCCTGCAAATAATATAAACATAAGTAAAAGCATATCTCATTGTATCGCATTTTGCTTTATTGTACTTCACTGATTTTGAATTTGTTACAAATTGAAGGTTTGTGGTAACCTTGAATCAAGCAAGTCTGCTGGCACATTTTTCTAACATCATATGCTCACTGCATGTCTCTGTGTCACATTTTGACAATTCCAAAAACATTTCAAACTTTTTCATTGTGATTATATCTGTTATGGTGATCTGTGATCAGTGATCTATGATGTTACTATTGTATTGGTTTGGGGCACCACAAACCACGCCGATATGACATGAGGACATTAATTGATAGATGTCAGTGTTCTGATTGCTCTGCTGACTGACTGTCCGTCCACCTCTCTTCCTTTCCTTGGACCTCCTTATTCATTGAGACACGACAATATTGAAATTAGACTAATTAATATCTCTACCATGGCTTCCAAGTGTTTAAGTGAAAGGAAGAGCTGCACATCTTTCATTTTCATTCAAAATGCTAGAAATTATGAAACTTGCTGAAGAAAGTATGTTGAATGTCAAAATAGGCCAAAAGCTAGCCCTTTTGCACCAAACAGTTTCCCAACTTGTGAATGCAAAGAAATATTTCTTAAAGAAAATTAAAAGTGCTACTCCAGTGAACACAAGAATGAAAAGACAGGGTAACATCCTTATTGCTAGAGAAAGTTTGAGTGGTCTGGATAGGTGATCAAACCATCCACAACATTCCCTTCAGCCAAAGCCTAATCCAGAACAAGGCTCTTTTCAATTCTATGAAGGCTGAGAGAAGTGAGGAAACTGCCAAAGAGAAGCTAGGAGAGTTTGTTGGTTTATGAGGTTTAGGAAAGTCGCCATCTACATAATAAAAAAAAGTACCAGGTGAAGCAGCAAATGCGAATGTGCAAGTTGTGGCAAGTTACCTAGAAGATCAAGCTAATATAATTGATAAAGGTTGCTACACTAAACAGATTTTCAATATGGATGAAACACCCTTATATTGGAGGAAGATGCCATCTAGGACTGATAGCTAGAAAGAAGAAGTCAATGCCTGGCTTAGAAGAACAGGCTGACGCTTTTGTTAGGGGCTAATGTATCCGGTGACTTTAAGTTGAAGCCAATGTTTATTTACCATTTCAGAAATTCTAGAAGCCTTAAAAATTTTGCAATATTTACTCTGCCTATGTTCTAAAATGATCCATCAAAGCCTGGATAACAGCACATCTGTTTACAGCAAGTTTTACTGAGTATTTTATGTTTTCTGTTTAGACCGACTGCTCAGATAAAAAGATTCTTCTAAAAATATTACTGATCATTGACAATGCACCCAAGAGCTCTGATGGAGATGGAGAAGAAGATAAATGTTGTCTGTATACCTGCTAACACGGCATCCATTTTGTTTTGTAGCTTATGAATTAACGAGTAATTTTGACTATCAAATCCAGTTATTCAGAAATGCATTTTGCAAGGATACAGCTGTGAGTACTCTGATGGATCGGGACAAAATAAATTAAAAGCCTTCTGAAAAGAAATCACTGTTCTAAATGCCATTAAGAACATTCGTGATTCATGGGAGAAGGTCATGATATCAACATTAACTGGAGTTTGGAAGAAGTTGGTTTCATCCCTTATAGATGACTTTAAAAGGTTCAAGACTTCACTAGGGGATATCACAGCAGATGTGATAGAAATAGCAAGATAACTAGAATTTAAAGTGTCATCTGAAGATGTAACTGAATTGCCCCAATCTCATGATACAACTTCAACTGTTGAAGAGGTTCTTCTTATGAGTGAGTGAATAAATTAATTTCTTGAGATGAAATTTATTCCGGGGGAAGATGCTGTGAAGATTGCTGAAATGACAACAAATGATTTAGAAGTTAGTTTATAAAACAGCAGCAGGGTTTGAGAGGATTGACTCCAATTTTAAAAGAAGTTCTACTCTGAATAAAATGCTGTCAAACAGCATTGTACGCTACAGAGACATCTTTGGCTATAAGTGAACGGGTCAATTGATGTGGCAAGCATCATTGTATTATCTTAAGAAATTGCCACAATCAGTGCAAACTTCAGAAACCACTACCCTGTTCAGTCAGCAGCCATCAACATTAACACAAGATCTTCAATTGGAAAGATTATGACTTGCTAAAGACTTTGATGAATTGAAGCATATTTTAGCAATAAAATATTTCTAATTAAGGGATGTGCTTTTTTTTAGAGATAATGCTATTACATGCTTAAGAGACTATAGTACAGTGTAGACATAACTTTTATATGCACCAGGAAACCAAAAAATTTAACTACTTTATTGCAATCTTTACTGCTGTGGTCTGAAGCCAACCCACCAAATCACTGAGGTACACCTGTAAGTCTTAGAGGCACATTAGCACATAAAGGGACCCGATATGAAACTGAAAAGATATTTTGGATCCTGGAAAGAAGATCCATGGTCCAGGAAACAGTAATTATATGTGGTAGGTACGATTAGTGCAATGAAGCATAGAAATGTTAACTTGTCCAACATCACAAAACTAGTAACGCTTTTAGTGTATAAAGGAAGAAGGAGGAATAATATGGTTGGTTGAGTAAAGCAGCATGAATTACAAAGGAAAATATGAGTCTTATATGAAACTGGAAAACAAAGAGCCTGAAATCTAGAAGTTGCTTTGGACAAGTGAAGAATGTTAATATACTATATTGGGAGCAAGACTGTCTCCTTCCCTCCCTCCCTCCCTCCCTTCCTCCCTCCCTCCGTCCCTCCCTCCGTCCCTCCCTCTGTCTCTCTCTCTCTCTTTCTCTCTCTCTCTTTCCTTCCTTCTCTTTCTTT